>NC_069504.1:826091809-826246809 GCF_027579735.1 Bombina bombina
TAGGTCTTTCAGTTGGGGTCCTTGAGAAGTGTCTCTTCAATGTTAGCTTTCTGACAAATTCTTTTATGCCTATAAAGGTTTGGAATTTATTCAATCCCTTTGCTGGAGCAAAACTCAAACCATAGGATAGTACTGATGCTTCCTTGTCTGATAGTTGTGTGGAGCTGAGATTATATATCCCTTTGATTTTAGGACCAGTCGGTACTTTGCTGGTGGTCGGGTGGCAGGCTATCATCTGTTCGCTCAGGGTTTTTCCTTGTTTTCTCTTTAGTTTTGCGCCTCCTCTCTTGCCTCTAGTGGTCTTCTTTTCTGAGTGGGGCTTCTTACTTCTTCTGAGTCTATATTTTTTCTCTTTAGTGATGATCTTTCTTTCTCCTTTACTCTGGGAGGTTGGGGGCTTCCCCCTAAAAAAACTTGGTCAGAGCTAGACGCTAGGCTCAAAGCCTCAGGGTTTCCCAGATTTGGGTTGCCTTTGCTGGATTGGAGTATCTGGTTGTGGTGGCGTGGATCCGCCTTATAGTTGTTCCTTTGTTGTGGAAATCTATGATTCCCGTAGTAATTGGAGGGGTGTCCTCTCCAACTTGATCTCCTGTTAGTATTCCTATAATTCATAGGTGTATACTGGTCATAGTTGGTTTGGTTATTATAGTATGAGTCTCTTCTTCCATAGTTATGGGCGTATTGCCTGTGGTCCGAAAGTGATGTCCTTCTTTCAAAGCCATTCCTCATCGGGGAGGCTCTTGTATTTCCCTGATGAGGGTCATCATGGTGGTTAGTATTGTATATTCTGTTGTGGTAATTGAAGGTGTGTGGCCTTCGTTCTTGGTTGGGGTAATGGTTATATGTTTCCCCCTCAAATCTTGGTTTTCGCTCATAGGTTCTGTAGTTATGAGTGTCTCTGTCATCATATTGCCTTCTCTCATAAGTGTCATGCCATTGTCTGGCTTCGTATGGCATATCTTGTCTACGCGGACCTTGATGTCCATGCGTTCTCCTTTGGGGATAGTAATCTTCCCTATATCCTCTATGTTGGTTGATCCTTCTATCTGGGCGATATTCCTGTTGCCTCTTTCTTCTATTTCCTTCTGACCAAGTGTCCCGAGTACTCATATTGTTGTTACTTTGTTCCTGATTGCCTGTGTTGTCCTCTAAATTTGCTTCGGCCTGGGGTTCTTCCGTTTGCATGATGTTTAGGTCATTCTCTTTCTTGATGTTTAGTTCTCTATTCAGTTTTTTAGATTTCTTGGTTATTAGATCCTCTCTGATTTTCGTGATTCTTTTTACCAAGTTTTCTTTTCTTTCTGTTATTTCCTTGGATTCTGATTCTGTTGAATCTATGTTCGTGATCATGACCTCATCATCTTTGATCTCGGCATCTAATTTTTGAATGAGTGATGATCTATATTCTATGATGAGTCTGATCAATTGGATATTTATATTTATTCTTTTCACATATTTTTTCACATTTTTTCACATTTTTACACATTTTTATCCACACCATTGTGTAACCTTTAGCGTCATATCACAGATACGTCGCATCACCTGTCTATATCCAATTTTACCTATGTGATCAGCGCCCATCCAACGAAAGTTGATGGGTTTGTGACCCAACTGGCTTTTTTCGGCATTGTGATTATTTATTATTTTATGCTGTTCTGAACGCACATTGTATTTTAGGTTTGTTTTTATATGCCCCCCATGGATCCATGTAATATGTTTAAATTGTTTTAACTGAATCACTGTATTAGTTATATAGTTATATTGTTTTATTGCTTGTATTAAATTGTTTTATACCAACACTTAGCCTTTTAAGCTGTAAGCGCTCACTCACTCAGTTTAGTTAGTCTCTTTCCCAAGCCCACTAGGGGGCTCTTGCCAGTGAGCTTAAGGCATCGTATTACTAGCGCTCGGTCTACTACATCTGATTCTTTGCATAGACACCTCACCTAGTCTGTATTCGGAGCAGCAGTAATTACCTAGGGTAGCATCTAATAGTCCATTTACCACTATAGGACATTATATATCTATTTGGGATTAAGAACACTACCCACACCTAACCTAGAGGACACATTATGGATTCACTAGTGACATTAAGGAGAGACATCACATTAGACATTTCGACATCCACACCTCACAACCAAACTGATCCAGATAGACTAGATATTGCTTCTATATTTAAGAACTTAGAAAAACTCCTGACATCTGAAGTAAGATATAAAGCTGAAATTTCTTTCCTAAGTAAATGTTTGGAACTCGAGATTATCCCTAAAGGTCTTTGTGTGAAGAAAGACTGTGCTTTTCAACTAGCCGACCCCCAATTTGCAGAAAAATGGGCTAGCATCCTCATAGAAACATCCAAAAAATTGATCAGACTCATCATAGAATATAGATCATCACTCATTCAAAAATTAGATGCCGAGATCAAAGATGATGAGGTCATGATCACGAACATAGATTCAACAGAATCAGAATCCAAGGAAATAACAGAAAGAAAAGAAAACTTGGTAAAAAGAATCACGAAAATCAGAGAGGATCTAATAACCAAGAAATCTAAAAAACTGAATAGAGAACTAAACATCAAGAAAGAGAATGACCTAAACATCATGCAAACGGAAGAACCCCAGGCCGAAGCAAATTTAGAGGACAACACAGGCAATCAGGAACAAAGTAACAACAATATGAGTACTCGGGACACTTGGTCAGAAGGAAATAGAAGAAAGAGGCAACAGAAATATCGCCCAGATAGAAGGATCAACCAACATAGAGGATATAGGGAAGATTACTATCCCCAAAGGAGAACGCATGGACATCAAGGTCCGCGTAGACAAGATATGCCATACGAAGCCAGACAATGGCATGACACTTATGAGAGAAGGCAATATGATGACAGAGACACTCATAACTACAGAACCTATGAGCGAAAACCAAGATTTGAGGGGGAAACATATAACCATTACCCCAACCAAGAACGAAGGCCACACACCTTCAATTACCACAACAGAATATACAATACTAACCACCATGATGACCCTCATCAGGGAAATACAAGAGCCTCCCCGATGAGGAATGGCTTTGAAAGAAGGACATCACTTTCGGACCACAGGCAATACGCCCATAACTATGGAAGAAGAGACTCATACTATAATAACCAAACCAACTATGACCAGTATACACCTATGAATTATAGGAATACTAACAGGAGATCAAGTTGGAGAGGACACCCCTCCAATTACTACGGGAATCATAGATTTCCACAACAAAGGAACAACTATAAGGCGGATCCACGCCACCACAACCAGATACTCCAATCCAGCAAAGGCAACCCAAATCTGGGAAACCCTGAGGCTTTGAGCCTAGCGTCTAGCTCTGACCAAGTTTTTTTAGGGGGAAGCCCCCAACCTCCCAGAGTAAAGGAGAAAGAAAGATCATCACTAAAGAGAAAAAATATAGACTCAGAAGAAGTAAGAAGCCCCACTCAGAAAAGAAGACCACTAGAGGCAAGAGAGGAGGCGCAAAACTAAAGAGAAAACAAGGAAAAACCCTGAGCGAACAGATGATAGCCTGCCACCCGACCACCAGCAAAGTACCGACTGGTCCTAAAATCAAAGGGATATATAATCTCAGCTCCACACAACTATCAGACAAGGAAGCATCAGTACTATCCTATGGTTTGAGTTTTGCTCCAGCAAAGGGATTGAATAAATTCCAAACCTTTATAGGCATAAAAGAATTTGTCAGAAAGCTAACATTGAAGAGACACTTCTCAAGGACCCCAACTGAAAGACCTATCCTACAGCAAAGACCAACTCCAGAGGATCGATTCCTACATACTAACTTGAAACCTAGATCCACCTACTATCCGACTAGTAGTAAAGGTAGTGCTATAGAAGCCTTTGAAATCAATGTCTGCAAAGAAATTAAAAATCTCAGCTCAGACAAAGTGAAACACATCAAACATAACCTAACTAGGTCCCAAATGAGTACTATCAAAAAACTTGAAAAGAACCACGACATAACAATCAAACCAGCAGACAAAGGCGGCGGCATAGTCGTCATGGATAGAGTGAAGTATGATAATGAGTGCATGAGGATTCTGAACGATGAAACAACTTACGAAAAACTCAGAAGCAACCCAGTGGAAAGATACAAAGAAGAACTAGAAGATTTACTGATTAAAGCCAAAACACAGGGAGTGCTTAACGACAAAGAGTTCAACTACATTACGGTAACCTATCCTATTACACCAGTCTTCTATCAATTACCAAAGATTCATAAGTCTTTGGTAAACCCACCAGGAAGACCCATCATCTCAGGAATAGGGTCCTTGTCCAGCAACCTCTCTGAGTATGTTGATAAGAACTTGCAGAAGTACGTCCTAAAACTTCCATCATACCTGAGGGACTCCACACAAGTACTAGCCCTATTAGATAAAATAGCCTGGGATAAGAACTATATACTAGCAACGTGTGACGTCACGGCACTCTATACAAGCATACCGCACGAGGCAGGCATAGAGGCCGTGAATTCCTTTTTATTGAAAGACCCAGAAGTACTTGATGAACAACGTCTATTCATATTGGAAAGCATTAAATACATCTTAAGCCACAATTATTTTTGTTGTAACAACGAATTCTACAAACAAGTGTGCGGCACAGCAATGGGGACCAGGTTCGCGCCTAGCTATGCTAACATCTACATGGGTCAATGGGAACAGATATTCTGGGACTCATGTCCAGCAAGCGCGGACCTGGTCCTCTATTCCAGATACATAGACGATATATTGATCATCTGGAAGGGATCACTGGAAGACTTAAAATACACCATTGACGTAATGAACCAGAATGAAATGAACCTAAGGTTTACGTCTGAATACAGCTACAACAAAATCAACTTTCTGGATCTCACAATCGAAGTTAAGAATGGTAAAATTGAGACGTCGACCTTCTTTAAGAAGGTCGACTGTAACAACTACATTCATAGCCTGAGCTGCCACCATCCAACTTGGAAAAGCAACATACCAAAAGGACAACTCCTAAGGATAAGAAAAAACTGCTCTAACCCGAACAAGTGGGCTGAACAAGCAGGGATACTGAAAGAAAGGTTCTTGGATAGGGGGTACAACAAAGAGACTCTGGAAGAGAAAATTGTGGAAGTGGGAAAAGTCGACAGGAATAGCCTAATAAAATATAAAACAAAGCAGACAAAAGAAATGGAGGACAACATTATCGATGTACCCATGATCACTGAATACTGCTCCAATAGATTTATCATAGAAAGAATCATCAGGAAGCATTGGGCAATATTGAAAGAGGATGATATAATCGGGGAGAAACTGATATCACAACCAAGATTTGTCTATAGGAGGACCGACAATCTGAAAAATCTTCTGGCACCAAGTATCCCAAGAAATAAGATGAGTAACACCGTGAACCACCAAGGCAAAGCAATCACAGGCTTTTTCCCTTGCCCAAGTTGTAAGGCCTGCAAAAGCGGAGTCAAAACCAGCCGATTTTCCCCACATGGCAAGACAGATGATTATAAGATACAAAACCTCATCAGATGCCAGGACAAGGGAATTATCTATGTAATATACTGCACATGTGGCCTCCAATATGTGGGACAGACTTCAAGAGCTTTAAAAGACCGTATTAGAGAACACATACTGTGTATCGAAAAATCAAATACCGATACACCTTTATACAAGCATTTCTCCATAAAACATGGAGGCAACATAAAAGATTTCAAGTTCTTTGGAATTGAAAAGATAAATAAAAACTGGCGAGGAGGGGACTACGGGAAAAAATTGCTCTTCCATGAATCAAAATGGATCTTCGCATTGGATTGCCTCTTCCCAAAAGGACTGAACCATAAAGAAGACCTGTCACACCTCTTGGCCTTGATAAAAGACTAGGCAAAGTACAACACGTCTTCCTAAAGGTTTATTATTCCAACGAACAAAGGAAAAGAGATTCCCATTTGCAAATATATCTATCAGAAAAGTCATAATGTGACCGCATGTGTCTTCACACTAGCCCTCAAGGAGGACCTTTACTGATAACCGATAGATCCAAACTAGCTGACTGATATAATAAGTAAACCGTCTGATAAATGAACGTCCAGATTTGAAAAGCTAACAGGCTCCTATTAGCTGGTGATTATAAATACATAACCATTCTAGGCCTTTTTTTAAATTTAGCTCAGTAGAGACCCACTGTCCATCGATATGACTTAGCATAGAGTACATCTAAGACGCCGAATTCAATGCCACATATTCGATACCTCATATTCAAGCCAATATAGCGATAGTCGCTTCAAACATCTGAAAGCCCATTTGTGAAATGGTAGGTTCCACATTGAACCTAGACCCACGACTTATAGATAGGTACTGATTAGGGGACCTAGTCCCTAGATTTAAAACACATAAGCATACACCTACCAAAGCGACCGAGAGGGTCGGATCCCACTAATAGCATACAAGCTACACAACTTATTTCCTTCTTGATCCACGACCCACCTAGCTCAGGCCCACATCATTAACACTCTTCAGACAACCCGAATTTTAAGAATTTAATGAGCGGTGCAAGTTGCACATTAGACACCCCAACGACAGTCTGCTCTATATGTTCTGTGCCAATCACAAGTTTGAATTAATATTCCATTCTATTTACCAACGACTTTTATTAAATATCTACTGCTATCAGTTAACGACTTTTATTAAATATCTCAGCCCATTAACCCCTGTGATTTTTACCGAATAGCACTAGGATCCTCATTCAGATCACTGTATTTATATTAGCCATCTCATTTACACTAGGACTCCGCATTAGTGTTTACACGTCTGACTAACCTGACCACCTTTTTACATATAACACATCAATCGTCTTCATGACTTAGAGCACAACTGCCTAAAAGAATTTTAGAAAGGCATCCTAAAAGTATTTTAGAAAGGCATGCACTTAGTCTATTACCGGCAAGAGCGGAATCAGCTACGGCAATATTTACACCGGATATTGATGACATCAACTTCCGGTAATAGCGAAACCGGAAGTGATGCAGATGAAACCGGATGTGATACATATTAGAAAATGACCCCTAGATCCGGAAGTGGGGCAAAAACCGGACAACAAATAAGATTATAAATATGCCATAGACGCACAAATTAAGAAAGAAATGAAACCCAAAAATACAATACGTTATATATAAATGTCAAATACGTCTAAAACTGTCTTTTGATGATGAAAAATACGAATTAAGATTGGTATTAGTTATTTTCCCAGGCAGAAATGGGCCAAACAGGAAAGGGCGGACCTAATCTTTTTGGCGCCAAAATTGATCCAATCACCACAGAGACCACACTATAAAAGCTCCCAGATAATCACTAACAGTATAGTCTTGATAAAGGCCAGGAAGGCTGAAACGCGTTGACATACTGGTGAGCTTATTTCTAATCATTATTTGGATTGCAAAAACGTTATTGCACTATTATTTCTCCTTTTTTCCACAGGTTTTGAAGACATTTTTTTGGATTTTGTTTTTATTTTTGAAAATATGGTTTTTCGATTTGTATTCTTCACGATATGTTTTTGAACATTTTTCTACAATTCATCACAAAATTTTGCTTCTAAGGAACTACCCCCTTCTTTTGGCAACTTATGCCTATTACCCACACTGGATATATCCAATTTGGAACTTATTTTTTTTGAACACTAATTGTGGACATTTAATTTTTGAACACTAATTGTGGATATTTATATTTATTCTTTTCACATATTTTTTCACATTTTTTCACATTTTTTCACATTTTTACACATTTTTATCCACACCATTGTGTAACCTTTAGCGTCATATCACAGATACGTCGCATCACCTGTCTATATCCAATTTTACCTATGTGATCAGCGCCCATCCAACGAAAGTTGATGGGTTTGTGACCCAACTGGCTTTTTTCGGCATTGTGATTATTTATTATTTTATGCTGTTCTGAACGCACATTGTATTTTAGGTTTGTTTTTATATGCCCCCCATGGATCCATGTAATATGTTTAAATTGTTTTAACTGAATCACTGTATTAGTTATATAGTTATATTGTTTTATTGCTTGTATTAAATTGTTTTATACCAACACTTAGCCTTTTAAGCTGTAAGCGCTCACTCACTCAGTTTAGTTAGTCTCTTTCCCAAGCCCACTAGGGGGCTCTTGCCAGTGAGCTTAAGGCATCGTATTACTAGCGCTCGGTCTACTACATCTGATTCTTTGCATAGACACCTCACCTAGTCTGTATTCGGAGCAGCAGTAATTACCTAGGGTAGCATCTAATAGTCCATTTACCACTATAGGACATTATATATCTATTTGGGATTAAGAACACTACCCACACCTAACCTAGAGGACACATTATGGATTCACTAGTGACATTAAGGAGAGACATCACATTAGACATTTCGACATCCACACCTCACAACCAAACTGATCCAGATAGACTAGATATTGCTTCTATATTTAAGAACTTAGAAAAACTCCTGACATCTGAAGTAAGATATAAAGCTGAAATTTCTTTCCTAAGTAAATGTTTGGAACTCGAGATTATCCCTAAAGGTCTTTGTGTGAAGAAAGACTGTGCTTTTCAACTAGCCGACCCCCAATTTGCAGAAAAATGGGCTAGCATCCTCATAGAAACATCCAAAAAATTGATCAGACTCATCATAGAATATAGATCATCACTCATTCAAAAATTAGATGCCGAGATCAAAGATGATGAGGTCATGATCACGAACATAGATTCAACAGAATCAGAATCCAAGGAAATAACAGAAAGAAAAGAAAACTTGGTAAAAAGAATCACGAAAATCAGAGAGGATCTAATAACCAAGAAATCTAAAAAACTGAATAGAGAACTAAACATCAAGAAAGAGAATGACCTAAACATCATGCAAACGGAAGAACCCCAGGCCGAAGCAAATTTAGAGGACAACACAGGCAATCAGGAACAAAGTAACAACAATATGAGTACTCGGGACACTTGGTCAGAAGGAAATAGAAGAAAGAGGCAACAGGAATATCGCCCAGATAGAAGGATCAACCAACATAGAGGATATAGGGAAGATTACTATCCCCAAAGGAGAACGCATGGACATCAAGGTCCGCGTAGACAAGATATGCCATACGAAGCCAGACAATGGCATGACACTTATGAGAGAAGGCAATATGATGACAGAGACACTCATAACTACAGAACCTATGAGCGAAAACCAAGATTTGAGGGGGAAACATATAACCATTACCCCAACCAAGAACGAAGGCCACACACCTTCAATTACCACAACAGAATATACAATACTAACCACCATGATGACCCTCATCAGGGAAATACAAGAGCCTCCCCGATGAGGAATGGCTTTGAAAGAAGGACATCACTTTCGGACCACAGGCAATACGCCCATAACTATGGAAGAAGAGACTCATACTATAATAACCAAACCAACTATGACCAGTATACACCTATGAATTATAGGAATACTAACAGGAGATCAAGTTGGAGAGGACACCCCTCCAATTACTACGGGAATCATAGATTTCCACAACAAAGGAACAACTATAAGGCGGATCCACGCCACCACAACCAGATACTCCAATCCAGCAAAGGCAACCCAAATCTGGGAAACCCTGAGGCTTTGAGCCTAGCGTCTAGCTCTGACCAAGTTTTTTTAGGGGGAAGCCCCCAACCTCCCAGAGTAAAGGAGAAAGAAAGATCATCACTAAAGAGAAAAAATATAGACTCAGAAGAAGTAAGAAGCCCCACTCAGAAAAGAAGACCACTAGAGGCAAGAGAGGAGGCGCAAAACTAAAGAGAAAACAAGGAAAAACCCTGAGCGAACAGATGATAGCCTGCCACCCGACCACCAGCAAAGTACCGACTGGTCCTAAAATCAAAGGGATATATAATCTCAGCTCCACACAACTATCAGACAAGGAAGCATCAGTACTATCCTATGGTTTGAGTTTTGCTCCAGCAAAGGGATTGAATAAATTCCAAACCTTTATAGGCATAAAAGAATTTGTCAGAAAGCTAACATTGAAGAGACACTTCTCAAGGACCCCAACTGAAAGACCTATCCTACAGCAAAGACCAACTCCAGAGGATCGATTCCTACATACTAACTTGAAACCTAGATCCACCTACTATCCGACTAGTAGTAAAGGTAGTGCTATAGAAGCCTTTGAAATCAATATCTGCAAAGAAATTAAAAATCTCAGCTCAGACAAAGTGAAACACATCAAACATAACCTAACTAGGTCCCAAATGAGTACTATCAAAAAACTTGAAAAGAACCACGACATAACAATCAAACCAGCAGACAAAGGCGGCGGCATAGTCGTCATGGATAGAGTGAAGTATGATAATGAGTGCATGAGGATTCTGAACGATGAAACAACTTACGAAAAACTCAGAAGCAACCCAGTGGAAAGATACAAAGAAGAACTAGAAGATTTACTGATTAAAGCCAAAACACAGGGAGTGCTTAACGACAAAGAGTTCAACTACATTACGGTAACCTATCCTATTACACCAGTCTTCTATCAATTACCAAAGATTCATAAGTCTTTGGTAAACCCACCAGGAAGACCCATCATCTCAGGAATAGGGTCCTTGTCCAGCAACCTCTCTGAGTATGTTGATAAGAACTTGCAGAAGTACGTCCTAAAACTTCCATCATACCTGAGGGACTCCACACAAGTACTAGCCCTATTAGATAAAATAGCCTGGGATAAGAACTATATACTAGCAACGTGTGACGTCACGGCACTCTATACAAGCATACCGCACGAGGCAGGCATAGAGGCCGTGAATTCCTTTTATTGAAAGACCCAGAAGTACTTGATGAACAACGTCTATTCATATTGGAAAGCATTAAATACATCTTAAGCCACAATTATTTTTGTTGTAACAACGAATTCTACAAACAAGTGTGCGGCACAGCAATGGGGACCAGGTTCGCGCCTAGCTATGCTAACATCTACATGGGTCAATGGGAACAGATATTCTGGGACTCATGTCCAGCAAGCGCGGACCTGGTCCTCTATTCCAGATACATAGACGATATATTGATCATCTGGAAGGGATCACTGGAAGACTTAAAATACACCATTGACGTAATGAACCAGAATGAAATGAACCTAAGGTTTACGTCTGAATACAGCTACAACAAAATCAACTTTCTGGATCTCACAATCGAAGTTAAGAATGGTAAAATTGAGACGTCGACCTTCTTTAAGAAGGTCGACTGTAACAACTACATTCATAGCCTGAGCTGCCACCATCCAACTTGGAAAAGCAACATACCAAAAGGACAACTCCTAAGGATAAGAAAAAACTGCTCTAACCCGAACAAGTGGGCTGAACAAGCAGGGATACTGAAAGAAAGGTTCTTGGATAGGGGGTACAACAAAGAGACTCTGGAAGAGAAAATTGTGGAAGTGGGAAAAGTCGACAGGAATAGCCTAATAAAATATAAAACAAAGCAGACAAAAGAAATGGAGGACAACATTATCGATGTACCCATGATCACTGAATACTGCTCCAATAGATTTATCATAGAAAGAATCATCAGGAAGCATTGGGCAATATTGAAAGAGGATGATATAATCGGGGAGAAACTGATATCACAACCAAGATTTGTCTATAGGAGGACCGACAATCTGAAAAATCTTCTGGCACCAAGTATCCCAAGAAATAAGATGAGTAACACCGTGAACCACCAAGGCAAAGCAATCACAGGCTTTTTCCCTTGCCCAAGTTGTAAGGCCTGCAAAAGCGGAGTCAAAACCAGCCGATTTTCCCCACATGGCAAGACAGATGATTATAAGATACAAAACCTCATCAGATGCCAGGACAAGGGAATTATCTATGTAATATACTGCACATGTGGCCTCCAATATGTGGGACAGACTTCAAGAGCTTTAAAAGACCGTATTAGAGAACACATACTGTGTATCGAAAAATCAAATACCGATACACCTTTATACAAGCATTTCTCCATAAAACATGGAGGCAACATAAAAGATTTCAAGTTCTTTGGAATTGAAAAGATAAATAAAAACTGGCGAGGAGGGGACTACGGGAAAAAATTGCTCTTCCATGAATCAAAATGGATCTTCGCATTGGATTGCCTCTTCCCAAAAGGACTGAACCATAAAGAAGACCTGTCACACCTCTTGGCCTTGATAAAAGACTAGGCAAAGTACAACACGTCTTCCTAAAGGTTTATTATTCCAACGAACAAAGGAAAAGAGATTCCCATTTGCAAATATATCTATCAGAAAAGTCATAATGTGACCGCATGTGTCTTCACACTAGCCCTCAAGGAGGACCTTTACTGATAACCGATAGATCCAAACTAGCTGACTGATATAATAAGTAAACCGTCTGATAAATGAACGTCCAGATTTGAAAAGCTAATAGGCTCCTATTAGCTGGTGATTATAAATACATAACCATTCTAGGCCTTTTTTTAAATTTAGCTCAGTAGAGACCCACTGTCCATCGATATGACTTAGCATAGAGTACATCTAAGACGCCGAATTCAATGCCACATATTCGATACCTCATATTCAAGCCAATATAGCGATAGTCGCTTCAAACATCTGAAAGCCCATTTGTGAAATGGTAGGTTCCACATTGAACCTAGACCCACGACTTATAGATAGGTACTGATTAGGGGACCTAGTCCCTAGATTTAAAACACATAAGCATACACCTACCAAAGCGACCGAGAGGGTCGGATCCCACTAATAGCATACAAGCTACACAACTTATTTCCTTCTTGATCCACGACCCACCTAGCTCAGGCCCACATCATTAACACTCTTCAGACAACCCGAATTTTAAGAATTTAATGAGCGGTGCAAGTTGCACATTAGACACCCCAACGACAGTCTGCTCTATATGTTCTGTGCCAATCACAAGTTTGAATTAATATTCCATTCTATTTACCAACGACTTTTATTAAATATCTACTGCTATCAGTTAACGACTTTTATTAAATATCTCAGCCCATTAACCCCTGTGATTTTTACCGAATAGCACTAGGATCCTCATTCAGATCACTGTATTTATATTAGCCATCTCATTTACACTAGGACTCCGCATTAGTGTTTACACGTCTGACTAACCTGACCACCTTTTTACATATAACACATCAATCGTCTTCATGACTTAGAGCACAACTGCCTAAAAGAATTTTAGAAAGGCATCCTAAAAGTATTTTAGAAAGGCATGCACTTAGTCTATTACCGGCAAGAGCGGAATCAGCTACGGCAATATTTACACCGGATATTGATGACATCAACTTCCGGTAATAGCGAAACCGGAAGTGATGCAGATGAAACCGGATGTGATACATATTAGAAAATGACCCCTAGATCCGGAAGTGGGGCAAAAACCGGACAACAAATAAGATTATAAATATGCCATAGACGCACAAATTAAGAAAGAAATGAAACCCAAAAATACAATACGTTATATATAAATGTCAAATACGTCTAAAACTGTCTTTTGATGATGAAAAATACGAATTAAGATTGGTATTAGTTATTTTCCCAGGCAGAAATGGGCCAAACAGGAAAGGGCGGACCTAATCTTTTTGGCGCCAAAATTGATCCAATCACCACAGAGACCACACTATAAAAGCTCCCAGATAATCACTAACAGTATAGTCTTGATAAAGGCCAGGAAGGCTGAAACGCGTTGACATACTGGTGAGCTTATTTCTAATCATTATTTGGATTGCAAAAACGTTATTGCACTATTATTTCTCCTTTTTTCCACAGGTTTTGAAGACATTTTTTTGGATTTTGTTTTTATTTTTGAAAATATGGTTTTTCGATTTGTATTCTTCACGATGTGTTTTTGAACATTTTTCTACAATTCATCACAAAATTTTGCTTCTAAGGAACTACCCCCTTCTTTTGGCAACTTATGCCTATTACCCACACTGGATATATCCAATTTGGAACTTATTTTTTTTGAACACTAATTGTGGACATTTAATTTTTGAACACTAATTGTGGATATTTATATTTATTCTTTTCACATATTTTTTCACATTTTTTCACATTTTTACACATTTTTATCCACACCATTGTGTAACCTTTAGCGTCATATCACAGATACGTCGCATCACCTGTCTATATCCAATTTTACCTATGTGATCAGCGCCCATCCAACGAAAGTTGATGGGTTTGTGACCCAACTGGCTTTTTTCGGCATTGTGATTATTTATTATTTTATGCTGTTCTGAACGCACATTGTATTTTAGGTTTGTTTTTATATGCCCCCCATGGATCCATGTAATATGTTTAAATTGTTTTAACTGAATCACTGTATTAGTTATATAGTTATATTGTTTTATTGCTTGTATTAAATTGTTTTATACCAACACTTAGGCCTAGATTTAGAGTTCGGCGGTAAAAGGGCTGTTAACGCTCCGCGGGTTTTTTTCTGGCCGCACCATAAATTTAACTCTGGTATCGAGAGTTCAAACAAATGCTGCGTTAGGCTCCAAAAAAGGAGCGTAGAGCATTTTTACCGCAAATGCAACTCTCGATACCAGAGTTGCTTACGGACGCGGCCGGCATCAAAAACGTGCTCGTGCACGATTCTCCCATAGGAAACAATGGGGCTGTTTGAGCTGAAAAAAAACCTAACACCTGCAAAAAAGCAGCGTTCAGCTCCTAACGCAGCCCCATTGTTTCCTATGGGGAAACACCTCCTAAGTCTGCACCTAACACCCTAACATGTACCCCGAGTCTAAACACCCCTAACCTTACACTTATTAACCCCTAATCTGCCGCCCCCGCTATCGCTGACCCCTGCATTACACTTTTAACCCCTAATCTGCCGCTCCGTAAACCGCCGCCACCTACGTTATCCCTATGTACCCCTAATCTGCTGCCCTAACATCGCCGACCCCTATGTTATATTTATTAACCCCTAATCTGCCCCCCACAACGTCGCCGACACCTACCTACACTTATTAACCCCTAATCTGCCGAGCGGACCTGAGCGCTACTATAATAAAGTTATTAACCCCTAATCCGCCTCACTAACCCTATCATAAATAGTATTAACCCCTAATCTGCCCTCCCTAACATCGCCGACACCTACCTTCAATTATTAACCCCTAATCTGCCGACCGGAGCTCACCGCTATTCTAATAAATGTATTAACCCCTAAAGCTAAGTCTAACCCTAACACTAACACCCCCCTAAGTTAAATATAATTTTTATCTAACGAAATAAATTAACTCTTATTAAATAAATAATTCCTATTTAAAGCTAAATACTTACCTGTAAAATAAATCCTAATATAGCTACAATATAAATTATAATTATATTATAGCTATTTTAGGATTAATATTTATTTTACAGGCAACTTTGTAATTATTTTAACCAGGTACAATAGCTATTAAATAGTTAAGAACTATTTAATAGTTACCTAGTTAAAATAATTACAAATTTACCTGTAAAATAAATCCTAACCTAAGATATAATTAAACCTAACACTACCCTATCAATAAAATAATTAAATAAACTACCTACAATTACCTACAATTAACCTAACACTACACTATCAATAAATTAATTAAACACAATTGCTACAAATAAATAACATTAAATAAACTATCTAAAGTACAAAAAATAAAAAAGAACTAAGTTACAGAAAATAATAAAATATTTACAAACATAAGAAAAATATTACAACAATTTTAAACTAATTACACCTACTCTAAGCCCCCTAATAAAATAACAAAGCCCCCCAAAATAAAAAATTCCCTACCCTATTCTAAAATACAAATATTACAAGCTCTTTTACCTTACCAGCCCTGAACAGGGCCCTTTGCGGGGCATGCCCCAAGAATTTCAGCTCTTTTGCCTGTAAAAAAAAACATACTATACCCCCCCCCCAACATTACAACCCACCACCCACATACCCCTAATCTAACCCAAACCCCCCTTAAATAAACCTAACACTACCCCCCTGATGATCTTCCTACCTTGTCTTCACCATGCCAGGTTCACCGATCCGTCCTGGCTCCAAGATCTTCATCCAACCCAAGCGGGGGCTAGACATCCACTGAAGAAGTCCAGAAGAGGGTCCAAAGTCTTCCTCCTATCCGGCAAGAAGAGGACATCCGGACCGGCAAACATCTTCTCCAAGCGGCATCTTCTATCTTCTTCCATCCGATGACGACCGGCTCCATCTTGAAGACCTCCAGCGCGGATCCATCCTCTTCTTCCGACGACTAGACGACGAATGACGGTTCCTTTAAGGGACGTCATCCAAGATGGCGTCCCTCGAATTCCGATTGGCTGATAGGATTCTATCAGCCAATCGGAATTAAGGTAGGAATTTTCTGATTGGCTGATGGAATCAGCCAATCAGAATCAAGTTCAATCCGATTGGCTGATCCAATCAGCCAATCAGATTGAGCTCGCATTCTATTGGCTGTTCCGATCAGCCAATAGAATGCGAGCTCAATCTGATTGGCTGATTGGATCAGCCAATCGGATTGAACTATATTCTGATTGGCTGATTCCATCAGCCAATCAGAAAATTCCTACCTTAATTCCGATTGGCTGATAGAATCCTATCAGCCAATCGGAATTCGAGGGACGCCATCTTGGATGACGTCCCTTAAAGGAACCGTCATTCGTCGTCTAGTCGTCGGAAGAAGAGGATGGATCCGCGCTGGAGGTCTTCAAGATGGAGCCGGTCGTCATCGGATGGAAGAAGATAGAAGATGCCGCTTGGAGAAGATGTTTGCCGGTCCGGATGTCCTCTTCTTGCCGGATAGGAGGAAGACTTTGGACCCTCTTCTGGACTTCTTCAGTGGATGTCTAGCCCCCGCTTGGGTTGGATGAAGATCTTGGAGCCAGGACGGATCGGTGAACCTGGCATGGTGAAGACAAGGTAGGAAGATCATCAGGGGGGTAGTGTTAGGTTTATTTAAGGGGGGTTTGGGTTAGATTAGGGGTATGTGGGTGGTGGGTTGTAATGTTGGGGGGGGGGGTATAGTATGTTTTTTTTTACAGGCAAAAGAGCTGAAATTCTTGGGGCATGCCCCGCAAAGGGCCCTGTTCAGGGCTGGTAAGGTAAAAGAGCTTGTAATATTTGTATTTTAGAATAGGGTAGGGAATTTTTTATTTTGGGGGGCTTTGTTATTTTATTAGGGGGCTTAGAGTAGGTGTAATTAGTTTAAAATTGTTGTAATATTTTTCTTATGTTTGTAAATATTTTATTATTTTCTGTAACTTAGTTCTTTTTTATTTTTTGTACTTTAGATAGTTTATTTAATGTTATTTATTTGTAGCAATTGTGTTTAATTAATTTATTGATAGTGTAGTGTTAGGTTAATTGTAGGTAATTGTAGGTAGTTTATTTAATTATTTTATTGATAGGGTAGTGTTAGGTTTAATTATATCTTAGGTTAGGATTTATTTTACAGGTAAATTTGTAATTATTTTAACTAGGTAACTATTAAATAGTTCTTAACTATTTAATAGCTATTGTACCTGGTTAAAATAATTACAAAGTTGCCTGTAAAATAAATATTAATCCTAAAATAGCTATAATATAATTATAATTTATATTGTAGCTATATTAGGATGTATTTTACAGGTAAGTATTTAGCTTTAAATAGGAATTATTTATTTAATAAGAGTTAATTTATTTCGTTAGATAAAAATTATATTTAACTTAGGGGGGTGTTAGTGTTAGGGTTAGACTTAGCTTTAGGGGTTAATACATTTATTAGAATAGCGGTGAGCTCCGGTCGGCAGATTAGGGGTTAATAATTGAAGGTAGGTGTCGGCGATGTTAGGGAGGGCAGATTAGGGGTTAATACTATTTATGATAGGGTTAGTGAGGCGGATTAGGGGTTAATAACTTTATTATAGTAGCGCTCAGGTCCGCTCGGCAGATTAGGGGTTAATAAGTGTAGGTAGGTGTCGGCGACGTTGTGGGGGGCAGATTAGGGGTTAATAAATATAACATAGGGGTCGGCGATGTTAGGGGTAGCAGATTAGGGGTACATAGGGATAACGTAGGTGGCGGCGATTTGCGGTCGGAAGATTAGGGGTTAATTATTTTAAGTAGCTTGCGGCGACGTTGTGGGGGGCAAGTTAGGGGTTAATAGATATAATACAGGGGTCGGCGGTGTTAGGGGCAGCAGATTAGGGGTACATAAGTATAACGTAGGTGGCGGTCGGCAGATTAGGGGTTAAAAATTTTAATCGAGTGGCGGCGATGTGGGGGGACCTCGGTTTAGGGGTACATAGGTAGTTTATGGGTGTTAGTGTACTTTAGGGTACAGTAGTTAAGAGCTTTATAAACCGGCGTTAGCCAGAAAGCTCTTAACTCCTGCTATTTTCAGGCGGCTGGAATCTTGTCGTTAGAGCTCTAACGCTCACTGCAGAAACGACTCTAAATACCAGCGTTAGAAAGATCCCATTGAAAAGATAGGCTACGCAAATGGCGTAGGGGGATCTGCGGTATGGAAAAGTCGCGGCTGAAAAGTGAGCGTTAGACCCTTTAATCACTGACTCCAAATACCAGCGGGCGCCCAAAACCAGCGTTAGGAGCCTCTAACGCTGGTTTTGACGGCTACCGCCGAACTCTAAATCTAGGCCTTAGCCTTTTAAGCTGTAAGCGCTCACTCACTCAGGCCTAGATTTAGAGTTCGGCGGTAAAAGGGCTGTTAACGCTCCGCGGGTTTTTTTCTGGCCGCACCATAAATTTAACTCTGGTATCGAGAGTTCAAACAAATGCTGCGTTAGGCTCCAAAAAAGGAGCGTAGAGCATTTTTACCGCAAATGCAACTCTCGATACCAGAGTTGCTTACGGACGCGGCCGGCATCAAAAACGTGCTCGTGCACGATTCTCCCATAGGAAACAATGGGGCTGTTTGAGCTGAAAAAAAACCTAACACCTGCAAAAAAGCAGCGTTCAGCTCCTAACGCAGCCCCATTGTTTCCTATGGGGAAACACCTCCTAAGTCTGCACCTAACACCCTAACATGTACCCCGAGTCTAAACACCCCTAACCTTACACTTATTAACCCCTAATCTGCCGCCCCCGCTATCGCTGACCCCTGCATTACACTTTTAACCCCTAATCTGCCGCTCCGTAAACCGCCGCCACCTACGTTATCCCTATGTACCCCTAATCTGCTGCCCTAACATCGCCGACCCCTATGTTATATTTATTAACCCCTAATCTGCCCCCCACAACGTCGCCGACACCTACCTACACTTATTAACCCCTAATCTGCCGAGCGGACCTGAGCGCTACTATAATAAAGTTATTAACCCCTAATCCGCCTCACTAACCCTATCATAAATAGTATTAACCCCTAATCTGCCCTCCCTAACATCGCCGACACCTACCTTCAATTATTAACCCCTAATCTGCCGACCGGAGCTCACCGCTATTCTAATAAATGTATTAACCCCTAAAGCTAAGTCTAACCCTAACACTAACACCCCCCTAAGTTAAATATAATTTTTATCTAACGAAATAAATTAACTCTTATTAAATAAATAATTCCTATTTAAAGCTAAATACTTACCTGTAAAATAAATCCTAATATAGCTACAATATAAATTATAATTATATTATAGCTATTTTAGGATTAATATTTATTTTACAGGCAACTTTGTAATTATTTTAACCAGGTACAATAGCTATTAAATAGTTAAGAACTATTTAATAGTTACCTAGTTAAAATAATTACAAATTTACCTGTAAAATAAATCCTAACCTAAGATATAATTAAACCTAACACTACCCTATCAATAAAATAATTAAATAAACTACCTACAATTACCTACAATTAACCTAACACTACACTATCAATAAATTAATTAAACACAATTGCTACAAATAAATAACATTAAATAAACTATCTAAGTACAAAAAATAAAAAAGAACTAAGTTACAGAAAATAATAAAATATTTACAAACATAAGAAAAATATTACAACAATTTTAAACTAATTACACCTACTCTAAGCCCCCTAATAAAATAACAAAGCCCCCCAAAATAAAAAATTCCCTACCCTATTCTAAAATACAAATATTACAAGCTCTTTTACCTTACCAGCCCTGAACAGGGCCCTTTGCGGGGCATGCCCCAAGAATTTCAGCTCTTTTGCCTGTAAAAAAAAACATACTATACCCCCCCCCCAACATTACAACCCACCACCCACATACCCCTAATCTAACCCAAACCCCCCTTAAATAAACCTAACACTACCCCCCTGATGATCTTCCTACCTTGTCTTCACCATGCCAGGTTCACCGATCCGTCCTGGCTCCAAGATCTTCATCCAACCCAAGCGGGGGCTAGACATCCACTGAAGAAGTCCAGAAGAGGGTCCAAAGTCTTCCTCCTATCCGGCAAGAAGAGGACATCCGGACCGGCAAACATCTTCTCCAAGCGGCATCTTCTATCTTCTTCCATCCGATGACGACCGGCTCCATCTTGAAGACCTCCAGCGCGGATCCATCCTCTTCTTCCGACGACTAGACGACGAATGACGGTTCCTTTAAGGGACGTCATCCAAGATGGCGTCCCTCGAATTCCGATTGGCTGATAGGATTCTATCAGCCAATCGGAATTAAGGTAGGAATTTTCTGATTGGCTGATGGAATCAGCCAATCAGAATATAGTTCAATCCGATTGGCTGATCCAATCAGCCAATCAGATTGAGCTCGCATTCTATTGGCTGATCGGAACAGCCAATAGAATGCGAGCTCAATCTGATTGGCTGATTGGATCAGCCAATCGGATTGAACTATATTCTGATTGGCTGATTCCATCAGCCAATCAGAAAATTCCTACCTTAATTCCGATTGGCTGATAGAATCCTATCAGCCAATCGGAATTCGAGGGACGCCATCTTGGATGACGTCCCTTAAAGGAACCGTCATTCGTCGTCTAGTCGTCGGAAGAAGAGGATGGATCCGCGCTGGAGGTCTTCAAGATGGAGCCGGTCGTCATCGGATGGAAGAAGATAGAAGATGCCGCTTGGAGAAGATGTTTGCCGGTCCGGATGTCCTCTTCTTGCCGGATAGGAGGAAGACTTTGGACCCTCTTCTGGACTTCTTCAGTGGATGTCTAGCCCCCGCTTGGGTTGGATGAAGATCTTGGAGCCAGGACGGATCGGTGAACCTGGCATGGTGAAGACAAGGTAGGAAGATCATCAGGGGGGTAGTGTTAGGTTTATTTAAGGGGGGTTTGGGTTAGATTAGGGGTATGTGGGTGGTGGGTTGTAATGTTGGGGGGGGGGTATAGTATGTTTTTTTTTACAGGCAAAAGAGCTGAAATTCTTGGGGCATGCCCCGCAAAGGGCCCTGTTCAGGGCTGGTAAGGTAAAAGAGCTTGTAATATTTGTATTTTAGAATAGGGTAGGGAATTTTTTATTTTGGGGGGGCTTTGTTATTTTATTAGGGGGCTTAGAGTAGGTGTAATTAGTTTAAAATTGTTGTAATATTTTTCTTATGTTTGTAAATATTTTATTATTTTCTGTAACTTAGTTCTTTTTTATTTTTTGTACTTTAGATAGTTTATTTAATGTTATTTATTTGTAGCAATTGTGTTTAATTAATTTATTGATAGTGTAGTGTTAGGTTAATTGTAGGTAATTGTAGGTAGTTTATTTAATTATTTTATTGATAGGGTAGTGTTAGGTTTAATTATATCTTAGGTTAGGATTTATTTTACAGGTAAATTTGTAATTATTTTAACTAGGTAACTATTAAATAGTTCTTAACTATTTAATAGCTATTGTACCTGGTTAAAATAATTACAAAGTTGCCTGTAAAATAAATATTAATCCTAAAATAGCTATAATATAATTATAATTTATATTGTAGCTATATTAGGATGTATTTTACAGGTAAGTATTTAGCTTTAAATAGGAATTATTTATTTAATAAGAGTTAATTTATTTCGTTAGATAAAAATTATATTTAACTTAGGGGGGTGTTAGTGTTAGGGTTAGACTTAGCTTTAGGGGTTAATACATTTATTAGAATAGCGGTGAGCTCCGGTCGGCAGATTAGGGGTTAATAATTGAAGGTAGGTGTCGGCGATGTTAGGGAGGGCAGATTAGGGGTTAATACTATTTATGATAGGGTTAGTGAGGCGGATTAGGGGTTAATAACTTTATTATAGTAGCGCTCAGGTCCGCTCGGCAGATTAGGGGTTAATAAGTGTAGGTAGGTGTCGGCGACGTTGTGGGGGGCAGATTAGGGGTTAATAAATATAACATAGGGGTCGGCGATGTTAGGGGTAGCAGATTAGGGGTACATAGGGATAACGTAGGTGGCGGCGATTTGCGGTCGGAAGATTAGGGGTTAATTATTTTAAGTAGCTTGCGGCGACGTTGTGGGGGGCAAGTTAGGGGTTAATAGATATAATACAGGGGTCGGCGGTGTTAGGGGCAGCAGATTAGGGGTACATAAGTATAACGTAGGTGGCGGCGATTTGCGGTCGGAAGATTAGGGGTTAATTATTTTAAGTAGCTTGCGGCGACGTTGTGGGGGGCAAGTTAGGGGTTAATAGATATAATACAGGGGTCGGCGGTGTTAGGGGCAGCAGATTAGGGGTACATAAGTATAACGTAGGTGGCGGTCGGCAGATTAGGGGTTAAAAATTTTAATCGAGTGGCGGCGATGTGGGGGGACCTCGGTTTAGGGGTACATAGGTAGTTTATGGGTGTTAGTGTACTTTAGGGTACAGTAGTTAAGAGCTTTATAAACCGGCGTTAGCCAGAAAGCTCTTAACTCCTGCTATTTTCAGGCGGCTGGAATCTTGTCGTTAGAGCTCTAACGCTCACTGCAGAAACGACTCTAAATACCAGCGTTAGAAAGATCCCATTGAAAAGATAGGCTACGCAAATGGCGTAGGGGGATCTGCGGTATGGAAAAGTCGCGGCTGAAAAGTGAGCGTTAGACCCTTTAATCACTGACTCCAAATACCAGCGGGCGCCCAAAACCAGCGTTAGGAGCCTCTAACGCTGGTTTTGACGGCTACCGCCGAACTCTAAATCTAGGCCTCAGTTTAGTTGGATTGGAGTAGGTGTAATTAGTTTAAAAATCTTGTAATTATTTTATTATTTTCTGTAATTTAGTGGGGTTTTTTTCATACTTTAGATAATTTATTTAAATTGTAATTAATTGTATTTAGTTTAGGTAATTAATTTAATTATAGTGTAATGTTAGGTGTAATTGTAACATAGGTTAGGTTTTATTTTACAGGTAAATTTGTCTTTATTTTAACTAGGTAGTTATTAAATAGTTAATAACTATTTAATAACTATTGTACCTAGTTAAAATAAATACAAAGTTGCCTGTAAAATAAATATAAAACTTAAGCTAGCTACAATCTAACTATTAGTTATAGTTTAGCTATCTTAGGCCTAGATTTGGAGTTCGGCGGTAAAAGGGCTGTTAACGCTCCGCGGGCTTTTTTCTGGCCGCACCATAAATTTAACTCTGGTATCGAGAGTTAAAACAAATGCTGCGTTAGGCTCCAAAAAAGGAGCGTAGAGCATTTTTACCGCAAATGCAACTCTCGATACCAGAGTTGCTTACGGACGCGGCCGGCCTCAAAAACATGCTCGTGCACGATTCTCCCATAGGAAACAATGGGACTGTTTGAGCTGAAAAAAAACCTAACACCTGCAAAAAAGCAGCATTCAGCTCCTAACGCAGCCCCATTGTTTCCTATGGGGAAACACTTCATACGTCTGCACCTAACACCCTAACATGTACCCCGAGTCTAAACACCCCTACCCTTACACTTATTAACCCCTAATCTGCCGCCCCCGCTATCGCTGACCCCTGCATATTATTATTAACCCCTAATCTGCCGCTCCGTAAAACGCTGCCACCTACGTTATCCCTATGTACCCCTAATCTGCTACCCCTAACACCGCCGCCCCCTATATTATATTTATTAACCCCTAATCTGCCCCCCACAACGTCGCCGACACCTACCTACACTTATTAACCCCTAATCTGCCGAGCGGACCTGAGCGCTACTATAATAAAGTTATTAACCCCTAATCCGCCTCACTAACCCTATCATAAATAGTATTAACCCCTAATCTGCCCTCCCTAACATCGCCGACACCTACCTTCAATTATTAACCCCTAAACTTCCGATCGGAGCTCACCGCTATTCTAATAAATGGATTAACCCCTAAAGCTAAGTCTAACCCTAACACTAACACCCCCCTAAGTTAAATATAATTTTTATCTAACGAAATAAATTAACTCTTATTAAATAACTTATTCCTATTTAAAGCTAAATACTTACCTGTAAAATAAATCCTAATATAGCTACAATATAAATTATAATTATATTATAGCTATTTTAGGATTAATATTTATTTTACAGGCAACTTTGTATTTATTTTAACCAGGTACAATAGCTATTAAATAGTTAAGAACTATTTAATAGTTACCTAGTTAAAATAATAACAAATTAACCTGTAAAATAAATCCTAACCTAAGTTATAATTAAACCTAACACTACCCTATCAATAAAATAATTAAATAAACTACCTACAATTACCTACAATTAACCTAACACTACACTATCAATAAATTAATTAAACACAATTGCTACAAATAAATACAATTAAATAAACTAGCTAAAGTACAAAAAATAAAAAAAGAACTAAGTTACAGAAAATAAAAAAATATTTACAAACATAAGAAAAATATTACAACAATTTTAAACTAATTACACCTACTCTAAGCCCCCTAATAAAATAACAAAGCCCCCCAAAATAAAAAATTCCCTACCCTATTCTAAATTAAAAAAGTTACAAGCTCTTTTACCTTACCAGCCCTGAACAGGGCCCTTTGCGGGGCATGCCCCAAGAATTTCAGCTCTTTTGCCTGTAAAAAAAAACATACAATACCCCCCCCCAACATTACAACCCACCACCCACATACCCCTAATCTAACCCAAACCCCCCTTAAATAAACCTAACACTAAGCCCCTGAAGATCTTCCTACCTTGTCTTCACCATCCAGGTATCACCGATCCGTCCTGGCTCCAAGATCTTCATCCAACCCAAGCGGGGGTTGGCGATCCATAATCCGGTGCTCCAAAGTCTTCCTCCTATCCGGCAAGAAGAGGACATCCGGACCGGCAAACATCTTCTCCAAGCGGCATCTTCTATCTTCTTCCATCCGGTGCGGAGCGGGTCCATCTTGAAGCAGGCGACGCGGATCCATCCTCTTCTTCCGATGTCTCCCGACTAATGACGGTTCCTTTAAGGGACGTCATCCAAGATGGCGTCCCTCGAATTCCGATTGGCTGATAGGATTCTATCAGCCAATCGGAATTAAGGTAGGAATTTTCTGATTGGCTGATGGAATCAGCCAATCAGAATCAAGTTCAATCCGATTGGCCAATCCCATCAGCCAATCAGATTGAGCTCGCATTCTATTGGCTGATCGGAACAGCCAATAGAATGCGAGCTCAATCTGATTGGCTGATTGGATCAGCCAATCGGATTGAACTTGATTCTGATTGGCTGATTCCATCAGCCAATCAGAAAATTCCTACCTTAATTCCGATTGGCTGATAGAATCCTATCAGCCAATCGGAATTCGAGGGACGCCATCTTGGATGACGTCCCTTAAAGGAACCGTCATTAGTCGGGAGACATCGGAAGAAGAGGATGGATCCGCGTCGCCTGCTTCAAGATGGACCCGCTCCGCACCGGATGGAAGAAGATCGAAGATGCCGCTTGGAGAAGATGTTTGCCGGTCCGGATGTCCTCTTCTTGCCGGATAGGAGGAAGACTTTGGAGCACCGGATTATGGATCGCCAACCCCCGCTTGGGTTGGATGAAGATCTTGGAGCCAGGACGGATCGGTGATACCTGGATGGTGAAGACAAGGTAGGAAGATCTTCAGGGGATTAGTGTTAGGTTTATTTAAGGGGGGTTTGGGTTAGATTAGGGGTATGTGGGTGGTGGGTTGTAATGTTGGGGGGGGGGTATTGTATGTTTTTTTTACAGGCAAAAGAGCTGAAATTCTTGGGGCATGCCCCGCAAAGGGCCCTGTTCAGGGCTGGTAAGGTAAAAGAGCTTGTAACTTTTTTAATTTAGAATAGGGTAGGGAATTTTTTATTTTGGGGGGCTTTGTTATTTTATTAGGGGGCTTAGAGTAGGTGTAATTAGTTTAAAATTGTTGTAATATTTTTCTTATGTTTGTAAATATTTTTTTATTTTCTGTAACTTAGTTCTTTTTTATTTTTTGTACTTTAGATAGTTTATTTAATTGTATTTATTTGTAGGAATTGTGTTTAATTAATTTATTGATAGTGTAGTGTTAGGTTAATTGTAGGTAATTGTAGGTAGTTTATTTAATTATTTTATTGATAGGGTAGTGTTAGGTTTAATTATAACTTAGGTTAGGATTTATTTTACAGGTAAATTTGTTATTATTTTAACTAGGTAACTATTAAATAGTTCTTAACTATTTAATAGCTATTGTACCTGGTTAAAATAATTACAAAGTTGCCTGTAAAATAAATATTAATCCTAAAATAGCTATAATATAATTATAATTTATATTGTAGCTATATTAGGATTTATTTTACAGGTAAGTATTTAGCTTTAAATAGGAATAATTTATTTAATAAGAGTTAATTTATTTCGTTAGATAAAAATTATATTTAACTTAGGGGGGTGTTAGTGTTAGGGTTAGACTTAGCTTTAGGGGTTAATACATTTATTAGAATAGCGGTGAGCTCCGGTCGGCAGATTAGGGGTTAATAATTGAAGGTAGGTGTCGGCGATGTTAGGGAGGGCAGATTAGGGGTTAATACTATTTATGATAGGGTTAGTGAGGCGGATTAGGGGTTAATAACTTTATTATAGTAGCGCTCAGGTCCGCTCGGCAGATTAGGGGTTAATAAGTGTAGGTAGGTGTCGGCGACGTTGTGGGGGGCAGATTAGGGGTTAATAAATATAACATAGGGGTCGGCGATGTTAGGGCAGCAGATTAGGGGTACATAGGGATAACGTAGGTGGCGGCGATTTGCGGTCGGAAGATTAGGGGTTAATTATTTTAAGTAGCTTGCGGCGACGTTGTGGGGGGCAAGTTAGGGGTTAAGAAATATAATATAGGGGTCGGCGGGGTTAGGGGCAGCAGATTAGGGGTACATAAGTATAACGTAGGTGGCGGTCGGCAGATTAGGGGTTAAAAATTTTAATCGAGTGGCGGCGATGTGGGGGGAGCTCGGTTTAGGGGTACATAGGTAGTTTATGGGTGTTAGTGTACTTTAGGGTACAGTAGTTAAGAGCTTTATAAACCGGCGTTAGCCAGAAAGCTCTTAACTCCTGCTATTTTCAGGCGGCTGGAATCTTGTCGTTAGAGCTCTAACGCTCACTGCAGAAACGACTCTAAATACCGGCGTTAGGAAGATCCCATTGAAAAGATAGGATACGCAAATGGCGTAGGGGGATCTGCGGTATGGAAAAGTCGCGGCTGAAAAGTGAGCGTTAGACCCTTTAATCACTGACTCCAAATACCAGCGTGCGGCCAAAACCAGCGTTAGGAGCCTCTAACGCTGGTTTTGACGGCTACCGCCGAACTCCAAATCTAGGCCTTAGGGTTTATTTTATAGGTAAGTATTTAGTTTTAAATAGGATTAATTTATTTAATTGTAGTCATTTTATTTAGATTATTTAAAATTATATTCAAGTTAGGGGGGTTAGGGTTAGACTTAGGTTTAGGGGTTAATACCTTTAATATAGTAGCGGCGATGTTGGGGGTGGCAGATTAGGGGTTAATAAATGTAGGTAGGTGTCGGCGATGTTAGAGCAGGCAGATTATGGGTTAATAATATTTAACTAGTGTTTGCAATGCAGGAGTGCGGCCGTTTAGGAGTTAATATGTTTATTATAGTGGCGGCGATGTCCGGTTCAGCAGATTAGGGGTTAAAATATTTATTTTAGTGTTTGCGATGTGGGGGGCCTCGGTTTAGGGGTTAATAGGTAGTTTATAGGTGTTAGTGTACTTTTTAGCACTTTAGTTAAAAGGTTTGTTTTTTTTGTTTTTTTTTTAATTTATTTTTTTATTGAGGTTTCAAAAATATACAGATATCTGGAAAGCAACAACTCAACAATCCAATGGTCAGTGATGCAATGAAGCAAAGTAAGAAAAAAAAAATAGTATCTCCGTTAACACACATCAAATATCAACAATATAAATAGCATATTGGTATACAAACAGATGAGGATTCAAATGTCAGTCTCAGCTCCAAGGTCAATCTGACTAATAAATTATGCTCTGTGATCATGTTTTAATAAGTAGATCAGGAGAGACACATTACACCATGTTGAGTTGCAGTGAAAATGACCTCAGGTTTTACTATAGATTAGCTTGTGGTAACTAAAGCTCAGAAATACAATGAGCTCAGTTAGTTAGCAGGATAAAAGATAAGGGGGGTGCAGTGGGCAAGAGCCACTTGGAGAGGGGTAGGGGGATGTTCCTATAGTATAAACCGGACCTCTTTTTTTTTTTTAAAAAAAAGGAAAAAATATGTTATTAAGGATAGGGGTTGCATCCAGGCGTTATTAATACAAAGGCATGTGTAAATGGAATCTGCCAGTCAGCAGCAAAGGGGCTCAGTAGGAGTACGTAGAGATAGCTATGTGGGGGGCAAGGGTAAGACCTACTAAGGATATAGTAACTGATGGGTTCAGTAGTAAAAACTAAATCAAGCAGGGTAGGAGAAGGGAGGGATACAGTTTTATTAATTGTAAAGTGATGGAGATTGGTCCTCGATGTTTAGGAAAAGGGATGAGACCCAAGAGGCATGAGATGTCAGGTGGGAGCTGTAGGTTATGCTTGGTCATGCAGGATATAGAAATAGAGAAATACTTTGAAAAGAGAAACCCACCTAGTTAAGGATGGCTAATCATAACGTACTATAACATCTGCTCCATCTTCCTAGTAATAAATAACTGGGGAAATCTCATGGCTATTACTGATATAAAGTTGTATGCAGCTCTTGTGTATACTATAAGAGGGATCAATCAGTGCTCAAGGAACTGCAAGAAGCTTCCCATAGCAATACGAATAGAGATATGGAGGGTGGTAAAGATTGCTGTGTGGGTCATAGCAAAGAGAATATATGGGTGAATAGGTGTGAGATTTGAGGGCAGAGAATAATTATCCAGTATGTAGAAATAAGACTGTACTCTGCAATATTTGTGTCTCAGAGGACCTGTTATCCTTTTGTTCTGCCTTACCTGAACCTATACTGTTAAACAGCGGGCAATGTGCCCCATATCCAATCTGTGGTTGTAACATATAACATTTCAAGCTTCATATGCAGATCAGTGTGATGGTAGTTACACAAATACCATGTGGAATTAGGTAAGTTAAAGACCCTATCTGGCCGACATATGTGGGTTAAATTACAAATAAAGTCTAAGCCTGTTTTTAAATATGGAATAAATATAGTTAAATATAAAAGGTCGAAATGGGGGGCTTACAGCTTAGGGGATCCCTTTGCTCTAACAACATGAAGGGGGCAGCAGTCTCATCATGCAACTAAATATTACTAGACATGTAAAACATCTCCAAGTGAATTGACAGACTCCAACCTTATTATCAACATCTATGAAACTGTAGGGAGGTAAATAACTGTGAAAAACAATAACAATTTAGTATAGTGTAAGTTCATGGCTGCAGGTATAAGTCCTTATCACCATAAATGACTGTGCAGTTTCAGCCTATACCCATCGGTTTGTGAAGGTAAGATCGTGGGTAATTAAGCCATATGAATCCCCTTTAAAAATGTAAAGAGTTCCAGTGAGAAAGCTCTACAGCTGAGAAAAAGTCATCTCGTGCCCTGGCAGACTGCTCGTTGGTGAGTTCACAGCAGCGGACGGCAACCATCTGATAGAGAGTTTTGGATTGAGACCTAGCCGGATCCCTCTTTCGACCGGCCGCATCTCCAGAGGGCCCGGTTTCAGCTTAGTATGACCGGGTGATGTGTCGGAGCGTGGGCGTGTAGGGAGCGTGGCGTCTGGCAGTGGAGAGCTAGATGTAGGCCCTGTAATAGCTCTGGGAAGACTAGCCATGTGGTTATCTGTTTCTGGGCATTGAAGATAGTCGCTGCAACAGATCGCCTCTATCTCACTCTGTATAGCGGATATGCTGGAGTCTGAGCTGATATTCAGATCTTCATTATCGTCCGCTCCCTCAACTCTCAATGCTGCTATGAGGGAGGAGTGATGGTCGTCCATCTTGCGTGCGAGTAGTTGCAGTAAGGCTGTTACTACGGGTTCCATCGTGGGGCAGTATATTTTCCCTTGTTTACTAAAGTTAGTAGCCAATGTTGTTTACCCCTTCACTGCATGAAAACCTCACCAAGTTCGGATGCAAACATTCAATATGAGGCCGGGGGGGAAGAGATGTTAAAATAGTGACATGGGCCGCAGTCAGAGGTCTCCGCTGTTTAGGGTCGTCTATGATGTGAAAATGAAGCAAAAACAGGATCATTAATGATCAATCCTCTTCTCCGGAAGAGATATAACGAATATATTGGTGATATAATTCTGGAAGTGAGGAATAATTATCCAAGTGTTCAAGATAATACCGGAGCTGTTAGAAGACACGTCTGGACATGGCTGCGGCTTAGACACGCCCCCCTAGTTAAAAGTTTTATGCTACGGCGTTGTAGTGTAAAACTCTTAACTACTGACTTTTAAATGTGGTATCAGTCTTTTTTTTTTTTTTTTTTTTAAATAAACTTTTTTATTGAGGTTAAATTTTAACATACAATCTTTCGGTAGAAAAGATAATGACAGTGTTCATATTCAACAATGCATGAAAGATACATACACAAGTGCAGGGTTCTGTGGGTACAGACAAAAGAGAAAGAAAAAAAATGAAAGTGTAGACTTCTCCCTGCAGGAAAAACCTCGTTTTTACAGAGGTCACCTTTTTTGAATAGATAATGACTCTTCTGAGATATACAATCATATATTATTATGTTACAAAGGTGTTTTCTTTAGATCAATAAACCAGTCAATGGAAGTAAAAAAACAGTATAATTCGGGCTAGTACATTATATCTCGGCCTCCTATTAGTATGGAGGATCCTCTGACCCCTCTCCGCCTGTTGGTTGTTAATCAGTATGGCAGGCTACCATTTTGGTGTCTAGAGAGGTGTCGGGGTAAGGGGTGTGCAGAAAAGAGAAACAGGTGGGGTGAGAGGTGGTGGTGGCTGGGGATGATATTTTCCTATTTATCTCCCTTTTTTTTTTTTTTTTTTTTGAGTATCTAGGTGGGGGCTATACGGGCAAGCATGGATTCCCAGGGTTCCCAAGTTAAGCAATGGTCGTTCAGCTGGCGCTGTTCCCTAGCTACATAGTTTTCCATATTTTTGATGTAGTTCACCCCCTCTATCACGCTCTGTAGTCTGGGGGGTTGGCTCTTTTTCCAATTTCTAGCCACCAACAATTTAGCAGAGAGCAGAACATAAATCAGGAGATTACGCTTATTTTTCGGGAGTTTATCTATTCCTAGGTGTAGGATGGCCAGAGCCGGGCTTAAGGTTGGCGTTAAGTCTAAATCTTTGCAGATATTTCCTACCCTTTGCCAATAGGTTGTCAATTTAGGGCAGGTCCACCAAACATGAATAGGGGACCCTGGCTCCCCACACTCCCTCCAGCACAGCTGTGAGTGTTCGGGGTAGAGCTTACGTAATTTTGTGGGAACCAAGTGCCATCTTGTGATCACTTTGAAGTATAATTCATATAGTGTGACACAGTGGGTTGCCTTTTTCGTTGAGCTGATGGCCTTACCCCAGGAATCTGGCGTGAATGTAGTTTGCAAGTCTCTCTCCCAGGCAGTCATATGGATTGTTTTTGGGATAGTCTCTTCCTCTAATAGGCAGTGGTAGTGTACTGTAAGGGGTTTGTATTGTTGGGTGCTAGCTATCCACCGTGTCTCCCAGATGGTAAGGTCCCTCAGTGAATCGCCTAGAAAGCCCCAAGATTTCATTAGCGTACGCAGTCTCAGTAAGTCAAAGTGGAGTTTGGAGGTCAGTGTGGGAAGGTCTAGCATGTCTCTGTGTGTCTTTAACTGTCCATTCCAATAGAAGTCTCCCACATTGTTTATGTCTGTAGTAGCCCAAGTATTAAGATGTGTGTTGGGTAGTCCCATTAGGAGACTCCTTATTGGATGGATTGGCGAGGGATGTGGGGCCACTAATTTGTTGTGTCTCAATTTAGTCCATGCTTCTTGGCATCCTTTCACTATGCTGTTTGCGACATGAATTTTGGATTGCCAATGTGGGGGTAACCAGAGCAGGTCCTCTAGGTTAGTGAATGCTGGTAATGAGGCTTGTTCTAGTTCTCTCCACCTCATCGGGGGGAGGCCTTTACCCCACGCTGTAGCATGAGTCAACATTGCTGCCTCGTAATATTTCTTGACATTAGGGAGCCCAAGGCCTCCTTTTGCTATCGGCATTTGTAGGATATGTGCGGCCACCCGAGGTCTCTTGTCGTGCCAGGTGTATGTGTTAAAGAGGGTCTGAAATTTCCTTATCAGTGTACATGGAACAGGTAGCGGAATACAGCGGAATAGGTAGGTGAGCTTTGGCAATATCATCATCTTAAGGGCAGCTATTCTGCCCATCCAGGAGATTTCACCATATCTCTTCGAATTGATTTCCGAAGTGATAGTTGTTAGTAACTTTTCAAGGTTTTCCTTAATCACTATCGACTTGTTATGGGAAAGGAAGACCCCCAGGTGACGGACTCCCCTGCATGACCACTTGAAAATGTGCTGTATAGCCTCTCTCTCATCCTGTGGGATATTAATGGAGTAGGCCTCTGTCTTGGCCACGTTCAGTTTATAATAGGAAATTTCCCCAAATTTTTGGAAAAGGGTCATCAATGGGAGGAGAGAGTCTACCGGGTCCGATAGGAAGACCGTGAGGTCATCCGCGAAGAGAGCTAGCTTCTGGGGGGTGTCGTGTAGCTGCACGCCGTGTATTAATGTTGATTCTCTAATGGCGATCGCCAGGGGCTCAATGGCTAGGACGAAAAGCAGGGGGGAAAGAGGACATCCCTGCCTGGTTCCATTGCTAATTGTGAGTTTAGGAGAGCAAAACCCCAGACCTCTAACAACCGCGGTAGGGGCCGAATATAGGGCCTTAGTCACTGTAATGAAAGGGTCTGGTATTCCAAATGCCGACAGGGTTTGGAATAGGTAATCCCACCTCACCCTGTCAAACGCCTTCTCGGCATCTAATGACAGGGTGAGTACTGGAAGTCCCATATCTGCAGCCTCCGAGAAGATATTTAGGAGGTGCCGAGTGTTGTCAGTTCCCTGTCTCCCTTGGATAAAGCCTACTTGATCTAGGTGTATAATGGACTGCAGGTGTTTCCCCAGTCTGTTTGCCAAGATTTTGGCATAGATCTTAGCATCTACGTTAATAAGTGATATGGGCCTATAGCTGGAGCACAGAAGCGGGTCTTTACCTTCTTTGTGGATTGTGATAATGTTTGCTTCTAAAAATTCCGCCTTGAATGCGCCCTTAGCGGCTACATTCTGAAATACGCGGAGCAAGATTGGGATTATAATCGGGCTGAGTACACGGTAGAACATCACCGTGAACCCGTCTGGTCCAGGGGCCTTGTGGGGTGCCAGATCTTCAATGGCTATTTTGATCTCTTCCAGGGTAAACTGCCGTTCTAATTCGGCCCTGGACTCCTCAGATAGGGTGGGTATAGACAGTTTTACTAGGAACTCAAGAATTTTGTTACAGTCAGATTCACCAGTCTCTTCTGAAGTTTTAATATTATATAAAGAGGAATAGTAACTAGCGAACGCTTCACCTATTTCTTTTGGGAGAGTGTACCTCGCCTCTGCTAGTCGCAATGCGGGGTATCCTGTTCTGTAGTGTGCGCTGGCATAGCTTATTGGCCAGAAGTTTATCTGCCCTATTCCCCTTGTGATAATATAATTGTTTGAGTTTGTGTAAGTTTTCCTGGACCCGTGATAGATCTCTCTTGGTGATCTCTTCCCTTATGAGTCCAACTTGGTGGGCTACTTGGGTGCTGGGGCTCAGCTTGTTTGTCTGCTCTAGGGTGCGCAGGTCCCTATACAGTGTTGGCTACTCTCTTTACGCTGTCGGGCCGTTTTTTTGATAAAGTGTCCCAGAGATCCGAGGTTCCCCTACCCAGTGCGTCTCTTGTAAGAACATGATGTGGATTTTGTGTGTTAGAGTATACCTCTGTAATAGTTTCCTCTTAGTGGGGGAGTTTAAGCCCTGTGTGTTAAGTGTGGCTATGCGGATGGGGGCCATTATGTGAGTGATGGAGCGGTAGCCTGGGTCGCTAAGAATGAAAGATCTAATTAATGTTCAGGTGGGGGAGTTTCGGGTTTGCACTTGTGGAGGGTAGGAGTACGTAATGTACTGTGAAATGAGGAGTATTACTAAGGAAAAACCTCTATGACTGGTTAAAAGTGATAAATATACACTTTCGCAATGAGTGCACCAACCGGGCAAAGCCAGTGGGGCAGAACTACTATATTGGGGGAGGAGCTAGGCGGAGAGGGGTCCAGAGCCCCGCCGGCCTAGGATGTACTTTAAGGTTCTATGAGAAAGGTAAAACATAAGGGTTGCATATGCATGTCATATATAATAAAACATTCAATACTGTAAACCTTGAAACAAAAACATTAAATCTTAACAGTGCTAAACGATAAAACGTAAAGGTATCGGGGGAGCAATAACCACTATTCCCTTTTCAGACAGTGTATAATTCCCTATGGTTAATATGGAGCCCTATGTGTTGTGTGGCCCGACTCTTGTTAGGGGTACAGTGTGTGTTCCATTATATCTGGGCCAATTAGAGGGAAGGTTTGAGTCAGAGACTAGGACGTGTCATGTTGTAGTCAGATACATCAGTCATAGTCAGGGGCCTAGGTCTGATGGTTATAGTACTGTTAGGGGGTCCGGGTCTCGAGGGGTCTCGAGAGGGCATTGAGTCTCTCCTGGTCTATGAACCGCTTGCTGTGGGTTTATTAGTCATTACTGTCAGTAATGTACTGTCATAGGTCGCAGGAAGGATAGTGTGGTCGTCCCACATATCTGTGGCAGAGAAACTAATGGCTCAGTAGTTGTTAAGCAGGGCCCAGCCTAATAAGGGGCATTTGATTTAAACCCTAGGGAAATGGTGGTCATATCGTCATTATGCGCTATCTAATGCATGTGTAACCTAGGGTCAGTCACTTCTGCTGGCTAACGTCAAAAGGGGTAGCATAGTGTAAGGTGAGAGTAGTCAAGAGCTCAGCGATACATTTCAACACAATTAAAACAACAGTGTATGCATTGTTAGCAATAGATAATAAACAAATTAAAGACTATGGCTAGTGTCCATTATTTAGGTAGTTAAGTAAGCTATATTAAGCAGGTATATTGATCTCACCCGTCTTCTTTCCGCTTAGTCTGGGAAGTCATTTTTGAGCTTTAGGGGACATTTCCCCCCAAGACTGTCCATTCTTTTACTTTCAAGGAGTACAGTAAGTAGAGCAAGTAAGGTATGCAAGGCATGCAAGCAGGCTCTCTATGGGTCCATCTCCTGATGGGGTCCTATGGGGTCTCTGAGCTTTTTGATGGTCTCTGTGGACTTTCCGGTGGAGCCAGAGAGTCTTTGAGGTAAAGGTTTCCATGGCGGGGCTGATGCTCTCAGGCCAGTGCCCAGCCCTGGGTCTGTGGAGTGTTCTATTTCATCTCTAGGGAGCATGTCCCATTTTTGTAGCAATTCACGTGCCTGTTGGGGGGTGGTGGCCACAAATTGGTGACCATCTTTCGTGATAAAAAGCCTTACTGGAAACCCCCACCTGTATTTTAGCTCTTTTTCCCTCAAGATTTTGGTGAAGGGTTGGAAGTGCCTGCGGAGCTGTAGCGTGTGGGTGGAAAGGTCTGGGTATACTTGCAGTCCAGCATATTCTTCAGGTAGGCGCTTATCTCTAGCCAGAGCTCTGAGGATTTTTTCCCTGTATGTGTAGTAGTGCAACCTCACTATCACGTCTCTTGGTTGCCCTCCGTCCGCAGACCGTGCTCTAAGCGCCCTGTGTGCTCTGTCTATAAGAGCCTCAGTATCTGCCACAGGTCCCAGTACCGTGTCAAATAGGGCATGTAAGTATTTCTCTAAATCTTGTGGTAAGATTGATTCTGGTATGCCCTTGATTCGTATGTTATTTCGGCGCGATCTATCCTCTAGATCGGCCAGCTTCAATTCCAAATCAGTAATTTGAATGGCTAGAGACTGGGAGTAACTGAGGAGGTTGGTGTGGTCTATTGTGAGGTCTTCTTGTTTGCGCTCCAGCGCGTCTGTGCGCTCTCCGATGAGGCCAATGTCTCTCTTCAAATCCGCATGGGATCTGTCGAATCTCTTGGTTAGGGAGTCATGATGTGAGGATAGTAGAGATTGAATGGCATCTATCATATTGTTATTTGAGCTATTGGTTGCCCCTAGGGCCTGTGAAGCTTTTTGCATTAGCGCTGACCCGGTCTGGGTATCTGAGGCACTTCCAGTATCTGAGTATTCATCCTCTGATCTTGTCCGGAGTGTGTCGGTACGAGGATGGAAATGATCTACAACAGTTCTCTTTGGCTTGGTATGGGGTTTCTGTTTTCTTTTATGAGACTGTGACATGTTGCTATAGTAGGAGATGGAGCTATGTATGAAGAGTTGTGTGTTGTTGCCGAGAGCCTGCCTGCTTTGCATATGCTAAAAGGGGTACATCAGCCGGCGGGGTCACGGACACTTAGTGTCTATTTACATGTTGTCATGGGCCGATCCCTACAGAGAGAGAGAGTGTATTCTTAGAGTCTTGTGATGAAATGTCTTATCTCTTGTAGGTGGTTAATGAGACTGTAGGAGAGGATCAGGCCCTTCTTAGGAAGCGTGAACTTAATGTATACTTTAACAAGTCCTGTAGTACTGTGGACTATGAGAAATGGCCCCTGTTGCCGCAGAAATTTAGTGTCACTGGTTGGAGAAGGGTGCACTAAGCTGCTAATATCAGTTCACAATATATTGCTTGCAAATGTTCACATAGGTGTAAAAACTTTCCTGCTTGTAGGGGGAAGTATCAGGTGTCACAGGATTAATATAGTTATGGAGCCTATAAATATAAGCTTAATGTCTGCTAACTGTCGAGTATAAGGAGATTTTGTTCCTTAGCCACAAATAAGGTAAGTGTAAGGTTAGCCTCCCTTTTTGGTTATCAGAAGGTGATCTGAGCTTGCACACTCCACTTAGTCTCCGGGAGCGCTGCAGAGGGCCAGGCCTCAAAATGGCGGAGATTCGCGCCTAAAAGCTAATGGTGCAGTATAGACCACAAGTTACCTCCGAGGGCTGCTACAGGACTCAGTATGGCTCAAGGAGCAATCGGGATGTACCGGTAAGCTAATCGCTACTTCAAAGTGGGGTTAACACCCAAAGCTGGGCAAATTTAGACAGTAGTTCTGATCGTCTCTCCCCTCGCTAGCTTAAGTATAGTGTCAAACTGCTGCACCGGAGCGGAGCCCCGACCCTCCAGGCAGCAGGAGTGCGTAAACAAACAGAAGTAGTACCTAGCTCGGGTCCAAGCAGGTGTTTCGGCTGTGAGATCTTAAGCAGTGTTGGTCTCCTGCGGCCGTGTGTTAGCTCCTCAGTCTATGAGCGGTGCTTAGAAAGAGCGCACCAAGTTTTTCACTTCCCAGAGCGACAAAGGCTAGGTCTTTCTCTCCTTCCTCCGCTATCTTGCCTGAGAGATTATCTGATGTGGAATAAGTTAGCTTTTATGAAAAAAAAAGTCTCTTATTGATGCCTATATTGTATAAATGTTAGAGAGCTCTCTCCTAGCACGTCTCTACTGTTTGACGGTTAGCTCCGCCCCCTGCGGTATCAGTCTTGAGAGGAGAGGGTCTACCGCTCACTTTTGGTTAGACTCATAATACCGGTGTTATGCAAGTCCCATTGAAAATATAGGATACGCAATATACGTAAGTGGAGTGCGGTATTTCCGAGTCTGGCCAAAAAAGTGAGCGGTGAGCCTGTCATTTCAAGACTCGTAATACCAGCGGGCGTTAAAAAGCAGCGTTGGGACCTCTCAATGCTGCTTTTAAAGCAAACGCACAACTCGTAATCTAGCCGTAGGTGTTTGCAGTCTTATTATAAACAAGATAAATTCCCCTTTTAGGTGTGCAGCCAAGGTGAGGTGAATTAAGTCTTTAGAAAAGGCACATAAAGCACACAAAGTGCCAGTAAGGCGTGAAACACGTCAGATGACGTCACCCTAAAGTAGTACCTACGTCTCCTGGTCAATGCACTGCATTTAGCTGCTGTGTTTTTAAATCGACTACAATAAAGGTATGCAATTTTATAGTACTCCGTTATAGTGCTGTATGTGCCTTTTCTAGAGACTTAATTCACCTAACCTTGGCTGCACACCTAAAAGGAGACTTTATCTTGTTTATTTCTTTGAGAAGCCAGAACTTTGCAGATATGGTTAGTGTGTTGCCATGGCAACCCGTTTCCACACCAGGAAACTTTTTGTTACAAAGTTACAAAGTGACTGCAGACACAGGCTTAATGAGATAGGCAACTAAAAATGCTTCTTTTTCTGTTTTGAAAAGTCATGAAATAAAACTTATGTTTGTAATATGTACCTAACAATGCTTTACAGTATTGCTGTTTTTCTTTAAAATCTCAGTAAAATTTAGTAATTTGACAAACCTATTTTTTAAACTAAATTATGTTGGTCGTCCTGTTACAATCTCCTACCTAGATAGAAATATCATGGCAGTCTGCGTGTAAATTCATGTAAATTCTAAGCTTTATTTTGCCAACGCATGCGCATATTGTTTCCCCTGTGTCCACTCGCCTGAGGCACGTCACTATCCAAGCGCCGGATGGAGAGCAGACATGGGGATGGTGATGTTTACTTTGGGAGGCGTGGTGCATCACAGTACAGAAGTCTTGCAGTGATTGGACGGAGCAGACAGATGAGCAGCAGCAGCAGCAACATCAATACTGAGCTAGGTAAGTATCCAAACTTTCCCAGAGACTAACAAGCATAAACTTATATTACAACATTTTCCCAATATATGAGCATGCAAACTATTGTAAAAACAAAGATGGCTGCTCTGCGTTTTGAGCCTTAGGGGCCAAATTATCAAGCTCCGAATGGACCGCTGCTCCATAATCTGATAATCTGATAATAATCAGAGTGAGTGGATATTTATACTGCTCTATTCAAGCACTACTGATTAACTGCGTTATACTTACTTGAGTATATAACATCATACATACAACTGTAAGGCTATGGTGTTTTATTCAATGTTATAATATCCGGAATAGTATGGTGATATTAACGGAAGTATATTATCAGCACTTTATTATATTACTCTCAGTAATGCTGAATAATCGAGGTTATAAGTAGCAATTACTATTACCCAAGTGGTTAAAACTACATCGCCTCCAGCATAACATTAAACTGAACCAAATGTTCACATACATGTACACTCATATATGAGTAACAGAAGATATCATAATAAACTTTTAGCTACACACCAATATTTAAACAGGTCTGATCTCTTTATGTAACTAAAGTTTAGCTAGTGGTATCTATTACAATATCAATCCCAAGTGTGAACAATTTGTATTCACTAGTTACAACCATTCGTTACTAATTTTTGAATCAGTGTTTCTCATTTTCTCATTAGGGCTGGATATTAGCCGGTTTCAAACACAGCCTGTGTATTATTCACTGATCAGCCTCTATTTATTTGGGGGTATATACCGGAGTTACTACTGTAGTACTGACAGCATTTATTCGCAGTACCATCAGTGATATACACAGCAACAACCATATTGGATTACATACAAACATTAATTACCCTGTCACTAAACTATCATATACACTGCGCTAGGTACCTAAGAGTGTTTTTTAATTTAATTTCCTAATTTTATTGTACCCCAATAAAAGTTACGTTTTACCAATTTTTTGCTGTTCCCACTTTGTGTCATCTTCCTTGTGAAGCGTATTACATGTTACCTCTTACAAATATTCAATTCTTATGACCCTGGAGTGCTATTAGTTTATTCTCTCTCTTTTTTCTAATTGTAACAATCAAATCAATACACAGCACCCACACATTGCCTTATTTAGTGACTGCATTAAGGACTAAGGGTCATTTTAATCAAAGGAGTGCCATTGAAAATTCTATTGTATAGCTGCTACATAACTTTCGCACCCAATGTCGCCGCAACCTAACTACATTTATTAACCCCTAACCTGCCACCCACAACGTCGCCGCCACTATAATAAAGTTATTAACCCCTAAACCTAAGTCTAACCCTAAACCTAACCCCCCTAACTGAAATATAATTTTAATAAATCTAAATAAAATTACTATCATTAACTAAATTATTCCTATCCTAACTAAATACAATTAATTACAATTTAAATAAATTATCTAAAGTACAGAAAAAAAACACTAAGTTACAGAAAATAATAAAATAATTACAAGAATTTTAAACTAATTCCACCTACTCTAATCCCTCTAACAAAATAAAAAAGCCCCCCAAAATAAAAAAAGCCCTACCCTACACTAAATTACAAATAGCCCTTAAAAGGGCCTTTTGCGGGGCATTGCCCCAAAGTAATCAGCTTTTTACCTGTAAAAAAAATTTACAAGCCCCCCAACATTAACACCCAAAACCCACACAACCAACCATACTCTAAAACCCACCCAATACCCCCTTAAAAAAACCTAACACTAACCCCTTGAAGATCACCCTACCTTGAGAAGTCTACACCCAACTGGGCCGAAGTCCTCCACGAAGCCGGCAGAAGTGGTCCAATCAGCCAATAGAATGCCAGCTCAATCCTATTGGCTGATTGGATCAGTCAATAGGATTGAACTTCAATCCTATTGGCTGATTGCATCAGCCAATAGGATTTTTTTTACTTTAATTCCGATTGGCTGATAGAATTCTATCAGCCAATCAGAATTGAAGGGACACCATCTTGGATGACGTCATTTAAAGGAACCTTCATTCTTCAGTCGGCCGTCGTTTGAAAAGGATGCTCCGCGTCGGATGTCTTGAAGATGGAGTCGCCCCACGCCGGATATATGAAGATAGAAGATGCCACCTGGATGAAGACTTCTACCCATCTGGAGGACTTCTTCTGCCCATCTGGATGACCACTTCTGCCCGTCTGGAGGACCACTTCTGCCGGCTTCGTGGAGGACTTCGGCCCGGTTGGATGAAGACTTCTCAAGGTAGGGTGATCTTCAAGGGGTTAGTGTTAGGTTTTTTAAGGGGGTATTGGGTGGGTTTTAGAGTAGGGTTGGTTGTGTGGGTGGTGGGTTTTAATGTTGGAATTTTTTTTTACAGGTAAAAAGCTGATTACTTTGGGGCAATGCCCCGCAAAAGGCCCTTTTAAGGGCTATTTGTAATTTAGTGTAGGGTAGGGCTTTTTTATTTTGGGGGGCTTTTTATTTTGTTAGGGGGATTGGAGTAGGTGTAATTAGTTTAAAAATCTTGTAATTATTTTATTATTTTCTGTAATTTAGTGGGGTTTTTTTTCATACTTTAGATAATTTATTTAAATTTTAATTAATTGTATTTAGTTTAGGTAATTAATTTAATTATAGTGTAGTGTTAGGTGTAATTGTAACATAGGTTAGGTTTTATTTTACAGGTAAATTTGTCTTTATTTTAACTAGGTAGTTATTAAATAGTTAATAACTATTTAATAACTATTGTACCTAGTTAAAATAAATACAAAGTTGCCTGTAAAATAAAAATAAACCCTAAGCTATCTACAATGTAACTATTAGTTATATTGTAGATAGCTTATGGTTTATTTTACAGGTAAGTATTTAGTTTTAAATAGGAATAATTTAGTTAATGATAGTAATTTTATTTAGATTTATTAAAATTATATTTCAGTTAGGGGGGTTAGGTTTAGGGTTAGACTTAGGTTTAGGGGTTAAAAATTAATTATAGTGGCGGCGACGTTGGGGGCAGCAGATTAGGGGTTAATAAATGTAGGTAGGTGTCGGCGATGTTAGGGAAGGCAGATTATGGCTTAATAATATTTGACTAGTGTTTGCAATGCGGGAGTGCGGCTGTTTAGGAGTTAATATGTTTATTATAGTGGCAGCGATGTCCGGTTCAGCAGATTAGGGGTTAAAATATTTATTTTAGTGTTTGCGATGTGGGGGGCCTCGGTTTAGGGGTTAATAGGTAGTTTATAGGTGTTAGTGTACTTTTTAGCACTTTAGTTAAGAGTTTTATGCTACGGCGTTGTAGTGTAAAACTCTTAACTACTGACTTTTAAATGCGGTATCAGTCGACAGGAGAGGGTCTACCGCTCACTTTTGGTTAGACTCGTAATACCGGTATTATGCAAGTCCCATTGAAAATATAGGATACGCAATATACGTAAGTGGATTTGCGGTATTTCCGAGTCTGGCCAAAAAAGTGAGCGGTGAGCCTGTCATTTCAAAACTCGTAATACCAGCGGGCGTTAAAAAGCAGCGTTGGGACCTACGCTGCTTTTTAAAGCTAACGCACAACTCGTAATCTAGCTGTAGGTGTTTGCAGTCTTATTTTAAATAAGATAAATTCCCCTTTTAGGTGTGCAGCCAAGGTGAGGTGAATTAAGTCTTTAGAAAAGGCACATAAAGCACACAAAGTGCCAGTAAGGCGTGAAACACGTCAGATGACGTCACCCTAAAGTAGTACCTACGTCTCCTGGTCAATGCACTGCATTTAGCTGCTGTGTTTTTTTTTTTTTTGAATCAAAGATTTTTATTGAGGCAATACAAGAAAAAGAAAGAACATGAACATAATATACAATTTGCATCACTTTGGTACATTTTGCATACAAGACATTGTTTATCCATTGGGAAATGAAACCTTTACATAGAAGAGAATAAAGAAATCTTAATTCAGATATTATATATGTATCTCACCAAAAGAACATTATAAATATAGTGGACATTGTTTGCAAGTACAAAATCAAATACATATAATCAAGCATTACCTCTTTTTTCTTTTTGTTTCCTATATAAACACATAATAAAAAAGTGATAGAATTTAAACAACCCGGAAAACTTATTCTTCTTATAGAATGAGATATTAATTATAAAATATGTGAATTTATTATCTAAAAATTTACAAATTATAGGGAGTCATAACAAGTTGCTCCTACTAAATGCATGTAAGTGGAGGCCTCATTTTCTTTGTAAACAGAAAGCTAAGAGCAACTTATAACAGAACAATATCAATAGCGGATAAATACCGCTTATATGTCCACCTAACATAAGGGTGGACAATAGCTAAAGATGAGGGCGGGGGGAGGAGCCATAAGTTATATTGGGTGAGCCCCTCTCCTGGGGAAATGTCAGCAATAGACGATGCGGGAAAAAGGAGAAGGGGTATGACCCGCAGGCAACCAGTACCGGCGGGAAAGGAAGGAGAGGGGCCCAGCAGTAACAGATAAATTGTACAAGCCATAAAGTCACCGCAGAGAATATCATTTTCTTGAGAAAGAACGATAATAAGGCTTACAGTGTAACTCTCATAAATATCCTTAGTGTAAAAAAATGGGAGCTATATATAGGAGTGACATCACAACCAAGGAATAGTATAGACTGACTCTTTAAGGCCCTAACTGGCATGATATTAGCTAGTATGCATCACCTAAAAGTATACAACAAGAACGGTACCAATATATACTGTGCAGGACAGTTATCAATATTCTCCTAGCGTGACAATAGGTAGAAATGTTTTATACATTTCAAAAAAACCATTAAACCTTATAACCTTTAAAATAGGCGTATATAAGTGGTCTTAGATAAAAAATGTTGAAGATAATCTAATTACGGACCCCGTCTAAGGCTTTAACAGTCAATTACAAGGATACACCGGTAGAGTTGCTGTTATGAACTAGGAAGACATCTAGATATGTCAAAGTAAAATATGGCTAAATAGAGGAGTTCTTTATGACGCATATAAATAGGAAAATCCCAACATTGATATTACAGCAAAAAATGTTTAAGTAACAATAAGTCTTTGTGCCCAGTGGACAATAATAATCATGAAAGGTACCAGAGGCTATTTTTATGGGTCTGTGCTGGCATGCTAGAAGACTAGGGAGACAGAACAGTTTAAAATATGGTCTCCATCATGTCTTGCGTGCATATAAATTTAAGCTAGATGAGGAGGTTACCTGAACATTGCTATAGTATGTTTACAAGGCCCACTACAGTAAGTTTGCTAGCGTGAGAGCAATGTGTTGCAGTAAAACTGTAAGTAACGATGAGAGGCCTAAGCACCCATTATCATCCTTCAAATACCAGATCCCAACAGATTTGTGAATAGAGAACACAAACTCACTGGTATAACTGTCTATCTCTCCGGGGCTACAGTATTAATTCTGACTCTTATGGCGTAGTGAAGTTATCTATATCCTGCTAGAGTGCAATGTGAGTCTAGTAAGATGAGCATACAATATAGAAACATTATTGAGGCACATAAAGTATACCTATCATGACAATAAATAATATCCCATGCATTGGATAGATATACACTCTGTAGTGCACATAAGTGGAAATTCTTATTGTCACATATTAAAAACTTATATACTTTGTTTGGACCACAAAAGGTAAGATAATGTTTTTCTATAGGCTAATGTTACAAAAAGGTTTTGAATACAGTGCTATATGCACAAATCTATACCAGTAACATACCAGTACTGTGCAGTATTGTGTGAGAAAGCGTAATCTGCTATTTTAGGACTAGCCATTCCATTGAACAATTAAAACATATCTTAAAGAGAGAAAAAAGGAAATGACAGTGCTATCATCAGAACTAGATAAAAAACAGTGCTTATGAAAGTAAACAATCACAGTACATCCATCCATAAAAAAAAAAAAAGATTATTATGATGCTAGGGCAAATGTTCTGGAACATATAGTTATTATTTTAACCAATGCCACATCTGATCCTATGCAGCAAACTGAAGTCTACCTCTGGCGTATGGGTCAGCAGAGAGGTCCATAATTGTTGCAGAAAAATTAGACCATAACACAGGAGAATTAAACAAGGTAGAATACTGATAGGGAATAAAAACTATGATGAACTTTTAAGCTAGAAAATAAGGTCAGTACAATATGCATAACAAAACAGGGTAGGTGCCATATTAAAGTATATATCAAAATATAAAGACTCACAGGGGTTTTTGGAACATTTCAAACACCTAAGCCAATATGCTCTTCGGTGTAGTAAATGTATAGGTACATTTGAGAAAAACCCCGCTGTCCTGAAGGCAAATTAAATATAGAATGTATATGGAAGTGTAAAGAACATCAATATCAACATCAAACAAAATATTATGAACTGGCACTATACACCATAGCATTTGGGGTCTAAATAGTATCAGTCCTGCTGTGTAAATATAAACCATATACATGGCGTACTAAGGTTCACTTGTTGGAGAGCAATGAAATTAAATAAGCAATATTAGATCATACAACTGGTGAGATGAGGCATAGCAGAGTTGAGTAATGTCTACCAGGACCACATAATGTCCCGACCAATATACTTAGGAGTTTGCAGGAGGCAATTTTAATACAAACAGACAGCAATCTGCATCATGGAGGGCTGCCTTGTTAAAGTTAATGCCAGTGTCACACAGTAGATAAGCTAGGAGTTGGGGATAATAAGCATATGCCAGTTCTGAAGCGTAGCCAGCAGGTCACACACAGGGCAGAAGGCGATTCAGCCAATTCCCTTTCTAATGTGGTCTGCAGAGAGAGCGATGGCAAGTAGGAGTTCTGAATAATACAGCAAGTGCGATATCCGGATCATGGCCGCTAGCTGATGGCTTGCCCCAGCCTTTTGTAGTAGTGTATTGTACACAAATTCAAAAGAAGTGAAATACTCACTACAGAGAACAAAGCTCTCACATCGCTGAAGGCTCCTGTTACACTGCTCCGGTACAAAATTACACTGGGGCATCGGGGAGCTACGAGCACCTTCCCATAGATAATACAAAGCGCCCAAATAAGGTACACTATGAAGGCTGCGTGATTTCACTCCTCCTGGGTCCGCCACCGGCAGGCTTAACTTTGCGGCCTCAGTCTCTTCTAGATCCGGTGAGTTGCAGCAGGTATCCGACGCTCTCGTGTTAACTTGTGATCCGTCGAGATTTGACCTGGGGTCTTGCTCACACACTCCTGCCCAAGCATTAGCTACTGCTGAAGGTATAGAATTATTCCGCGTGTGTAGGGGAATCAGACTCGTTGTCTCCGTGACTCCTGGATCACTGCCGCCATTTTTGCCATGTAAGGGGTGAATTTGTTCAAGTAGCAGTACAACTGCCAGGCTAAGCTCAGAGAAGTGCTTCTCCAAGATCCCACAAACTCTGTCTTCGAATTTGCACAGTGCAGCCTCCGGATCCATGTATACAATATTAGAAAGATACTGCTTCGTAAATAATAGCAGAGATCTTGGCATTGTAATCCAGTTCGTTGCTAAAGGCCTCAAAACGCAGTTTCACTAAGATAGTTTCCACAGTCCATTAATCCATAGTCAATTCCTTAAGGAACTGGCAGATGTGTTTGTATTCACTCACTATGTGTTTGGACAGTTTAAATAATCACAAAATTGAATGTTTGGCCATTTTTAGTCAGTTTGATTAGGAGAGCTCCAGGTCCACACGTCTGCTCTCTTAGCTGTCAGGCTCCGCCCCCCAGCTGCTGTGTTTTTAAATCGACTACAATAAAGGTATGCAATTTTATAGTACTCCGTTATAGTGCTGTATGTGCCTTTTCTAGAGACTTAATTCACCTAACCTTGGCTGCACACCTAAAAGGGGACTTTATCTTGTTTATTTCTTTGAGAAGCCAGAACTTTGCAGATATGGTTAGTGTGTTGCCATGGCAACCCGTTTCCACACCAGGAAACTTTTTGTTACAAAGTTACAAAGTGACTGCAGACACAGGTTTAATGAGATAGGCAACTCAAAATGCTTCTTTTTCTGTTTTGAAAAGTCATGAAATAAAACTTATGTTTGTAATATGTACCTAACAATGCTTTACAGTATTGCTGTTTTTCTTTAAAATCTCAGTAAAATTTAGTAATTTGACAAACCTATTTTTTAAACTAAATTATGTTGGTCATCCTGTTACAATCTCCTACCTAGATAGAAATATCATGGCAGTCTGCGTGTAAATTCATGTAAATTCTAAGCTTTATTTTGCCAACGCATGCGCATATTGTTTCCCCTGTGTCCACTCGCCTGAGGCACGTCACTATCCAAGCGCCGGATGGAGAGCAGACATGGGGATGGTGATGTTTACTTTGGGAGGCGTGGTGCATCACAGTACAGAAGTCTTGCAGTGATTGGATGGAGCAGACAGATGAGCAGCAGCAGCAGCAACATCAATACTGAGCTAGGTAAGTATCCAAACTTTCCCAGAGACTAACAAGCATAAAGTTATATTACAACATTTTCCCAATATATGAGCATGCAAACTATTGTAAAAACAAAGATGGCTGCTCTGCGTTTTGAGCCTTAGGGGCCAAATTATCAAGCTCCGAATGGACCGCTGCTCCATAATCTGATAATCTGATAATAATCAGAGTGAGTGGATATTTATACTGCTCTATTCAAGCACTACTGATTAACTACGTTATACTTACTTGAGTATATAACATCATACATACAACTGTAAGGCTATGGTGTTTTATTCAATGTTATAATATCCGGAATAGTATGGTGATATTAACGGAAGTATATTATCAGCACTTTATTATATTACTCTCAGTAATGCTGAATAATCGAGATTATAAGTAGCAATTACTATTACCCGAGTGGTTAAAACTACATCGCCTCCAGCATAACATTAAACTGAACCAAATGTTCACATACATGTACACTCATATATGAGTAACACAAGATATCATAATAAACTTTTAGCTACACACCAATATTTAAACAGGTCTGATCTCTTTATCTAACTAAAGTTTAGCTAGTGGTATCTATTACAATATCAATCCCAAGTGTGAACAATTTGTATTCACTAGTTACAACCATTCATTACTAATTTTTGAATCAGTGTTTCTCATTTTCTCATTAGGGCTGGATATTAGCCGGTTTCAAACACAGCCTGTGTATTATTCACTGATCAGCCTCTATTTATTTGGGGGTATATACCGGAGTTACTACTGTAGTACTGACAGCATTTATTCGCAATACCATCAGTGATATACTCAGCAACAACCATATTGGATTACATACAAACATACAGTTTAATTACCCTGTCACTAAACTATCATATACACTGCGCTAGGTACCTAAGAGTGTTTTTTAATTTAATATCCTAATTTTATTGTACCCCAATAAAAGATACGTTTTTACCAATTATTTGCTGTTCCCACTTTGTGTCATCTTCCTTGTAAAGCTTATTATATGTTAACTCTAACAAATATTCAATTCTTATGACCCTGGAGTGCTATTAGTGTATTCTCTCTCTTTTTTCTAATTGTAACAATCAAATCAATACACAGCACCCACACATTGCCTTATTTAGTGACTGCATTAAGGACTAAGGGTCATTTTAATCAAAGGAGTGCCATTGAAAATTCTATTGTATAGCTGCTACATAACTTGTCCGCCTGCTCTGAGGCCGCGGACAGAAATCAACCCGATCAAATAAGATCGGGCTGATTGACACCCCCTGCTAGCGGCCGATTGGCTGCAAATCTGCGGGGGCGGTATTGCACAAGCAGTTCTGGTGAACTGCTTGTGCAACGATAAATGCCGACAGTGTATGCTGTCAGCATTTATCGATGTGCAGCGGACATGATACACTTCATCTCCGCTCGCACTTTGATAAATATGCTCCTTAGTGCGCATGTGATTCCATTACATTACTGGTGTGTAATAATTTATAGCAAGTGATTGATACTTGTTTATGATTGGCTGTGGCATGCTTAATCATTTGGGCTATGTTCTGCCTACTTTTATGAGTGGTCATTGCTGCTTGTTCTTTTTGAAAATAAAAGTTGATGATACGACCTTTGTACATTGCATGTATATAAATTGCACTGCAAACAGTATGAACGTTGCCAGGGAGAGCTAGTAGTAATAAATTCTACAGAGGGTATGAAGCATATGAATTAAAGCAATGAGTTTATAGCTATGATTCAAATAAATAGTGCTTGGAATGTGTGAAAACCCATTAAACAGTGTCAGTGAGTTTATAGCTATGATTCACATAAATAGTTCTGCTATGTGTAAAACTCCATAAAAACAGTGGCTTGACAGTTCTGGGAACAACTTCAACAAACACCCTGCCTTTTACCTTGTGATGAGAAGTTTTGCCTGAGCTTATTTGTTCTAAACAAATGTCTAATTGTTCTTCTGTGACTGCTCTAGATTTCTTTCTGATCACTTGCACCAGGAGGGGGGTCTGAAGTATGGAATGGAAAGCAAGTGAGCTGACAAGCTAACCACAAGGGGAAGAAGGGAGGTGCTGTATGCAAGGCAGACCAATGTTGTTTTTCACATGACATCCATCTGAATGTGTAACTTAGCCTTCCCATGCTGTTAGCCAATGGGAGGTTAGGGGGTCTATTTAAGAAGCAGCGGATGCTGCCTCTGACCCACTCCACTTCAGTTCCGGCTGAAGTCGAAGTTAAGAAGCAGCGGTCCTAAGACCGCTGCACCTTAACTCGTCCACCACCTCTGAGGTGGCGGACAGCAATCCGCCCGATTGAATACGATCGGGCTGATTGAAACCCCCTGCTAGCGGCCAATTGGCAGGGAATCTGCAGGGGGCGTATGTTGTCGGCATTTATCGATGTGCGGCGGACATGATCCGCTATATCGGCTCATGTCCATCCACACATTAATAAATGGACCCGTTGGAGTCTTTTTTCTTTAAGGACGTTTGTGCTTGTGAGTCCTAAAGGAGACTGAAGGTAAGAAGCTAGAAATCTCTTACAGGAGCAGACTGAGGATGTGTAAAGTGCTCTGAGGCAGGGCAGATATTTTGTAAAAGTATTTTTTTTCTTATAAGCTTTTTTATTATTGTTTTAAATGAACTCCCTGCCCCACCCACTCTTGAAATAAATATATAGTAACCTTACCGTCCTACCTCACATTTACATTTTATTTCATTATTTTTTATTTTATTTTATTTTTTCTCTTAAAAGTGGTGGAGGACTTCCCCTTTAGAGGAGCCTCCACTGTAGGAGAATATTAATAACTATAAAAGATAGCCCACATTGATTAGATCACAAGTTCAAAATAAAGAAAATGTCAATATGATAGTGTTTAGGCTGTATTTCCTGAGAAACTGACATTATATCAATAAAAAAATACATGTTTCAATAATACCCCTCAAACACAAAATTGTAAATGCTCAAAAAATAGTCAAAATAGTTATTTGCCTAGTTAATATCACAACATCTTACTTAAAAAAAATTAACATTATAAAAAAGAAACAAAATTGCAACAATTGGGACATTTATTTTTACTGTTCACTTTTACTGACCAGTTGTGCCACAAAACCATAGAGATATGTGTGAATGTCTCTCTGATGGATTTGAACAGGGACTTTATGGGTACAGTGGGTGTCACAACCACCTCCTTGTGACACCATGAGGATTATATTGATACCAAACTTGACATGTCTTGCAAAAGAAGTGTCTTAAATGCATGATTTCTAGAAAAATTGTATTCTAATTTGATCCAACTCTAACCCTTAATTGACCTAAGGCCTGTGACATGAAAAAGACACTGTTCTCTATCACTGTCTGTGGTTACACGTTTACTAACTTAAGGCACCTCTGGTAGTGGGAAGTAAAATTTGGCCAAGTTAAACTGAGAAGGCATTAATGAAAGTAGGTCTGTTTTTTAAGGAAAATACAAATAGACATACATCCTCTAAATAGTTAGCAAACAGAGACAAGTTAACCCCTTACACTTACAATCATAATGTCTTCATGACACCTCCCCAAATTAAAGATGCAAAGGGTGGTGGCATACAAGCCACTCCAGCTGCATATCAAAGAGAGCTCCGGGGGGGGGGGGGGGGTGCGGGAGGGGGTGTCCTAGCCGTAGCCACGTTGAGTCGTAAATCTGAGAAGCTCTTTCTATAATTTAATAATTTGCTGGATATCTCTTCTCTATCAAGATATATCTCTTCCTAAACTGTGAAACTAACAGAAAAGCAGTCAAGGATCTATTTGATAACAATATTGCCCTGTTCATACTGGCAGAAAAACCAACTTGAACCTTCTAAGATTGACGGCTGCGGCCTCTTACCATCTTCACATCAAGCCATCCCCCTGCTTTACGCAGCCGGGTAAAGCAGTCTCACGCTAGTGATCATTATACCTATTCTCTGGAACCCCATACCTAAACATGGAGAAGGAGCTCTATTTACAGACGAAGATACTGCTTGAGGGGCTAGAGCAACAGATGATCCGCAACTTTACTAACTAACACCATACCCTGCAAGCAGCCTGCAGCAAGGGAGCCCACGAGGCACCTGCAATGGCAGAAGTAAAAGACATCACTACGCAGCATGAGAAATCTAACCCAATGAAGCAGCACCTTTCACCGGAGCTCACATGCGACCCTAAGACAAGTCTAGATATGGAGAAGCTGGTATCTACGCAGATTATCTTGTCTACGCGGGAACATACAATACGGAACATACAATACTTCAGGACGGAGTCAGTCTTCACCTCCTTGCTCCAGCTGATAGTTGTCTTCAGAGCGATGGTACAGGGGAGATACCAGAGATCACCCAACTCACAAGAGACAACAAGATCATTTGCACTGGAGCTGCTTCTGTTTGTCAGAAGGAAAGTTTCACTGTACCTCTCTTGACCGTCTCTCGGGAAGGTCCGGCCGACCTCCGGGGACGCAATAGAGTCTCAGGGAAGAAGCATTGTAGTGTGCTGGTGACTGTCTCTGCTAATGAGAAACGGGATAGTGGTCGACAATTCTACAGAGAAGGTAAAGCGGAGATAGTCGTCACACTTAGCGCACATTTGAAGCTCTGGTTTGTACAGGATTATCAGACCCATGGTCATAAAGTGGAATAGCTGACTTTCCCATATGTAACTGGCTTGATCCGGACCAGCCATACAAGAGAGGAGTTGGCTAATTATAAGGACTCACTCTCCTGCACAAAATAGTTGGACACCCCCGCTTCAATTTAAGACTCACACTTCTGCCCTCTTGTATAGTGTATATGTGTTTTTTTGCACTTTCTGCCAATGTTGGTCCCTGAATGCATGGTTTGGCACAGGTGAGCCTGACGGATCCAGTTCATTAACCACATGGTTGCTCTTTGCTCTCACACCTGCACAACCATTCACACAGCCCCTCCTCTGATTCCACGGGAACTTAGACTGTCACAGGATAACATCATTAATTATATTACACTCAAACCCATTTGATGGGAACAGTTTTTTTCATTCCTGATGTACAAGTTTTAATGATGACTCTCCAGTCAGATGTATATAGGGGGGCATATGCTGTCCTACAGTAGGGATTGGATGTCTTGTCTTATTTACATGGTGTCTATCAGGCTATAATATCATTAAAATAAGAATAGATATGTCTGCTAATCACCCCTGTCAATGCTCTCCTTTCCTTTTTTAATAAACTTATTATACAGACAGGTACACGCCGAGAGGTACAAGAAGCAATATCACTATGGGGCAAGTACACTAGTTATTAATTTGTTGTTTGATATCTGCCTTCTTCCTCTTCATGCTCAATAGCCCTATATTATGTTGTATACTACCAAATCAGCCAGCTACCCTAGCAACCCCTGGGGGATAGCTACTCATGAGATAGTGAGGATTTGTCAGTATAGCGAGGGTCCCCCTCCTATGATATATCATACGAAGTGGGAAAGCAGAGTTCACTAATAAAAATTAATCAGCACTTTTCCGTAGGACTATATCTCCCTATGAAACTGAGTCAGCCCCTTTTTATTTTTTTTTATTTTTTTAAGCTAAATATATTAACCTTTTTACCCTACAGATATCTGCTATAGTTTTAGTTTGAGGTTCCTTCTTGGTTGTGATGTAAAAATAGTTCCTTTCTTGGAACATTGTAGTTCTTCATACTAATAGGCATATCATTAAGCCTGACCTTTTTGCTTGCTATCCACAATTTTACATTAGGACTAGGGCCTTACCTTCCATGTACTTGGTTCACAGTTATCTCAAGTTTTATGCATTTGTATTTGATATCTCAGTCCCTTGCCAAAACAAGTCCTATTTCAGCATTGAATATTATTTCTACCTCTAAACCTGTACTGTATCTGTTCCTTGATCTGTTCAATGCTACATGAATATAGCTTTAAGCTTAGCCTTCCCAATATACCTTCATCCTGGAACATATACAACAGCTACTTCCACTCGGGACATGGAACAATATCCTAACACATCTGCGCTTATGTAGCTAATTCTTTATATGCTCCAGCCCCGTCTTTACCCATCATATTAGGTTGACTATCCCATTATCTGGTTAACAGCTGCATGCTCCACAGCCCTCCGTCATAGATAGACCTATCTCACCCTCAAATCTATAGCTCATACAACTCCATACACTATTATGTCCTCTCACCAACCCCGTCATAACTGATAAGAATTTATACTCTCTCCTCCGCTGGTACCCATATTCCTCACCCTCAAGATGAACTCTAGTTCCTACCTCATATAATGCTCTATTCTTTCAGCTTACCCTCCTCCTACCCTGCCTGATATAATTACGGACGACTCTCGTAAATACTTACTACTGGCATCCAACTCTCTACCTACAGCCGCCCTTCCACAACTACATGTCAATATTCCAACAGGCCTATACTACTCCCCCTAAACAAACATACTCAGTGTCCTCTCCATACCATATTATACTCACTAGCCCAATTAGCCATTTTACTATATTTACCCCCCTCCTCCCTCCCAACGTAAGCAGCTCTCACCTGCTGACTTATCCCATACGAAGTTTACATTAACACTCTCATACTATTAACATTCATTCATAAATGTAGGTGCCCACATCATCTATTCCACCCCTAATGGTTTCTTAAAGGGACAGTCTAGTCAAAATTAAACTTTCATGATTCAGATGGGGCATGCAATTTTAAACAACTTTCCAATTTACTTTTATCATTAAATTTGCTTAGTTCACTTGGTGGTATTTTTGAAAAACTAAACCTAGGTAGGCTCAAACAGATTTCTAAACCGTTGAAACCGCCTCTTAGCCCAGAGCATTTTGAAAAAATTTCACAGTTAGACAGTACTAGTCCATCTGTTTCATATTAGATAACATTGTGCTTGCTCCTGTGGAGTTATTTAGGAGTCTGCACTGGTTTACTAAACTGCATGTCCATCAAAAGCACTGAGATAAGGGGGTAGTCTGCAGAGGCTTAGATACACGGTAATCACAGATGTAAAACATATATTAATATAACTGTTTTGGTTATGCAAAACTGGGGAATGGGTAATAAAGGGATTATCTATCTTTTTAAACTATACAAATTCTGGTGTAGACTGTCCCTTGAATTACAGGCTCCTACACCAGACCACTACTCACTATGACAAACAGTATGTTATAAAAGGAAAATAATTTATACTCAGAAATTTCTCACTAATGTATCCGTATGCACTTAAAAATCTTCTAGAATGTAATGTTTCTCTGCATTTATTCCCATTGTAAACAGATATAAATTGTTTTGTTATTGTTTATGCTCTCAAATCTTAATAAAAAATGTATTTAAAAAAAAAAAAGAGAGCTTCTTCTCGATGTACTAACTATCGGCTAGATTACGAGTTTTGCGTTAGGCTTAAAAAGCAGCGTTGGCTGGTCCCAACGCTGCTTTTTAACGCCCGCTGGTATTACGAGTCTTGCAGGTACAGGTGTACCGCTCACTTTTTTGGCCAGACTTTGAAATACCGCAAATCCACTTACATAAATTGCGTATCCTCTTTTTTCAATGGCGCCGGCATTACGAGTCTGACAAAAAGTGAGCGGTAGACCCTCTCCTGTCAAGACTGACATTTTAAAGTCAGTAGTTAAGCGTTTTACACTACAACGCCGTAGCATAAAAATCTTAACTAAAGTGCTAAAAAGTACACTAACACCCATAAACTAACTATTAACCCCTAAACGGAGGCCCTCCCACATCGCAAACACTATAAAACATTTTTTAACCCCTAATCTGCCGAACCGGACATCGCCGCCACTAAAATAAATATATTAACCCCTAAACCGCCACACTCCAGCCTCGCAAACATTAGTTAAATATTATTAACCACTAATCTTCCGTCTCTAACATCGCCGCCACCTACCTACATTTATTAACCCCTAATCTGCCACCCCAACGTCGCCACCACTATATTAAAGTTATTAACCCCTAAACCTAAGTCTAACCCTAACACCCCCTAACTTAAATATGATTTAAATAAATCTAATTAAAAATAACTATTATTAACTAAGGCCTACATTTGGAGTTTTGCGTTAGAAGGGGTGCGTTAGCTACGCATGCTTTTTTTTGGCCGCACCTTTTAAATACCGCTGGTATTTAGAGTTCACAGAATGGCTGCGTTTTCAGTGCGTTAGGCTCCAAAAAGGGAGCGTAGAGCATAATTTACCGCCACTGCAACTCTCAATACCAGCTGTGCTTACGGACGCGGCCAGCTTCAAAAACGTGCTCGTGCATGATTCCCCCATAGGAAACAATGGGGCAGTTTGAGCTGAAAAAAAACCTAACACCTGCAAAAAAGCAGCGTTAAGCTCCTAACGCAGCCCCATTGTTTCCTATGGGGAAACACTTCCTATGTCTGCACCTAACACCCTAACATGTACCCCGAGTCTAAACAACCCTAACCTTACACTTATTAACCCCTAATCTGCCGCCCCCGCTATCGCTGACCCCTGCATATTATTATTAACCCCAAATCTGCCGCTCCGTACACCGCAGCAACCTACATTATCCCTATGTACCCCTAATCTGCTGCCCATAACACCGCCGACCCCTATATTATGTTTATTAACCCCTAATCTGCACCCCACAACGTCGCCTCCACCTACCTACAATTATTAACCCTTAATCTGTTGACCGGACCTCACTGCTACTATAATAAATGTATTAACCCCTAATCCGCCTCACTAACCCTATAATAAATAGTATTAACCCCTAATCTGCCCTCCCTAACATCGCCGACACCTAACTTCAAGTATTAACCCCTAATCTGCCGACCGGACCTCACCGCTACTCTAATAAATTTTTTAACCCCTAAAGCTAAGTCTAACCCTAACCCTAACACTCCCCTAAGTTAAATATAATTTAAATCTAAAGAAATAAATTAAGTCTTATTAAATAAATTATTCCTATTTAAAGCTAAATACTTACCTGTAAAATAAACCGTAATATATCTACAATATAAATTATAATTATATTGTAGCTATTTTAGGATTTATATTTATTTTACAGGCAACTTTGTATTTATTTTAACCAAGTACAATAGCTATTAAATAGTTAAGAACTATTTAATAGCTACCTAGTTAAAATAATTACAAAATTACCTGTAAAATAAATCCTAACCTAAGTTACAATTAAACCTAACACTACACTATCAATAAATTAATTAAATAAAATACCTACAATTATCTACAATTAAACCTAACACTACACTATCAATAAATAAATTAAATAAAATACCTACAAATAAATACAATTAAATAAACTAACTAAAGCTAAGTTACAAAAAATAAAAAAATTAATTGCAAACATAATAAAAATATTACAACAATTTTAAGCTAATTACACCTACTCTAAGCCCCCTAATAAAATAACAAAGCCCCCAAAATAAAAAAATGCCCTACCCTATTCTAAAATTAAAATAGAAAAGCTCTTTTACCTTACCAGCCCTTAAAAGGGCCTTTTGCAGGGCATACCCCAAAGAATTCAGCTCTTTTGCCTGTAAAAAAAACATACAATACCCCCCCAACATTACAACCCACCACCCACATACCCCTAATCTAACCCAAACCCCCCTTAAATAAACCTAACACTAAGCCCCTGAAGATCTTCCTACCTTGTCTTCACCATGCCGGGTATCACCGATCGGTCCAGAAGAGCCTCCGAAGTCTTCATCCAAGCCCAAGCGGGGGCTGGAGATCTATCATCCGGCTGAAGTCTTCTATCAAGCGGCGGCTGAAGAGGTCCAGAAGAGGCTCCAAAGTCTTCATCCTATCCGGGCAGAAGAGTAGATCCGGACCGGCAACCATCTTCTTCCAAGCGGTGACAAGCGGCTCCATCTTGAAGACCTCCGGCACGGATCCATCCTCTTCTTGCGACGTCCTAAGTCCGAATGAAGGTTCCTTTAAATGACGTCATCCAAGATGGCGTCCCTCAAATTCCGATTGGCTGATAGGATTCTATCAGCCAATCGGAATTAAGGTAGGAAAATTCTTATTGGCTGATGGAATCAGCCAATCAGATTCAAGTTCAATCCAATTGGCTGATCCGATCAGCCAATCAGATTGAGCTCGCATTCTATTGGCTGTTCCGATCAGCCAATAGAATGCGAGCTCAATCTGATTGGCTGATCGGATCAGCCAGACGGATTGAACTTGATTCTGATTGGCTGATTCCATCAGCCAATCAGAATTTTCCTACCTTAATTCTGATTGGCTGATAGAATCCTATCAGCCAATCGGAATTCGAGGGACGCCATCTTGGATGACGTCCCTTAAAGGAACCTTCATTCTTCGTCTAGTCGCTGGAAGAAGAGGATGGATCCGCGCCAGAGGTCTTCAAGATGGAGCCGGTCGTCATCCGATGGAAGAACATAGAAGATGCAGCTTGGATGAAGATGTTTGCCAGTCCGGATCGACTCTTCTGCCCGGATAGGATGAAGACTTCTGCCCGAAGATGGAATTCTTTAGGCGTCGCTGGGATCCAGACTTCAGCCGGAGGATGGACGTCACTCTTCAGCCCCCGCTTGGGCTTGGATGAAGATTTCGGAGGCTCTTCTGGACCGATCGGGACCCGGTATGGTGAACACAAGGTAGGGAGATCTTCAGGGGCTTAGTGTTAGGTTTATTTAAGGGGGGTTTGGGTTAGATTAGGGGTATGTGGATGGTGGGTTGTAATGTTGGGGGGGGTATTGTATGGGTTTTTTTTTTACAGGCAAAAGAGCTGAATTCTTTGGGGCATGCCCCGCAAAGGGCCCTTTAAAGGGCTGGTAAGGTAAAAGAGCTTTTCTATTTTAATTTTAGAATAGGGTAGGGCATTTTTTTATTTTGGGGGTCTTTGTTATTTTATTAGGGGGCTTAGAGTAGGTGTAATTAGTTTAAAATTGTTGTATTATTTTTCTAATGTTTGTAAATATTTTTTTATTTTTGTAACTTAGTTCTTTTTTATTTTTTGTACTTTAGTTAGTTTATTTAATTGTATTTATTTGTAGGTATTGTATTTAATTAATTTATTGATAGTGTAGTGTTAGGTTTAATTGTAGATAATTGTAGGTATTTTATTTAATTAATTTATTGATAGTGTAGTGTTAGGTTTAATTGTAACTTAGGTTAGGATTTATTTTACAGGTAATTTTGTAATTATTTTAAATAGGTAGCTATTAAATAGTGATCCAATAAAGAAGAAAGTACCCAGGGAGCTCTGGTTAAAATCCAAAGTGCTTTATTAATTCAATTTCATTAAAACTTTTTCCTTGCAGCAGCAAAGTCAGCAAACAAACAAACAATCTGTGTGCTTGCAATCAAACACACATGGTGCTTCCACTGAGGTAGCGTCAGAGGGTCAGCTGACGCGTTTCGGCCAATAGCCGTAGTCAAAGCTGTATGACCCCCTCACACACCTCCGTGCTTTAAAACACAAAAGGTTATTTCTCATTGGTTAAATAAAAACATGACGCTACTCAATTGCTACCGGTGATACATTTCAATGCAATCAGTGAAAGTAACTTAGTTTCTGTATACATTTGTAAATTTATTATACACATTTTACACATTTTATCTGTTTGATATATGTTACTAAGTACATTTTCCTAGTATATCGTTAAACCGCTGCTGCTGAAGCTCTTTACCCATTCTTTTACATACATATCTCTTTGTAAATGTTTCTTTATTACCTAGTAATTGTATTTTATAATATGTCAGATTATTTTTGCTCAAATTGAAGCTATGTTTGTTGTATTTGTTTATTTTGTTCATTTATCTATTTCTCTTATTCCTTTCAAAAAGGAACAAGGCGATTGTGATTTTTGATCTTAATAAATTTGTCAAAGGTATTATGATGTAGTACTCATATTTGAACACCCATTTTCGTTCTGACCTGACTATTTTTCTCCTTAGCTTATCTTTTCTTTTTATTTCTTTTTATTTTTATTTTTATTTTTAAGGGATCTTTTTCACTGCCAGAAGTTTATTACATCGGATTCCATATTTAGACCCTTTGGAAATCTGGTCTGCAATTTTATCATCCAGTACACTTCTTGTTTACCTAAGATGTAATCTAGGTTTCCTCCTCTAGCAGGTGCCCTAACTTTCTGAATTATTGTCCATCTCAGCGTATTTGGACTTTTATTATGTTTCCGTGAAAAATGTTCTATAAGGGGTGTAGTCATAGTTCCTTTCTTGATGTTTGTGACATGCTCCCGTATCCTACTTCTTACCTCCCTTGTTGTAAGACCTGTGTACTGTATGTTGCAGGAGATGCATGTTAACAAGTAAATGCAATTTACAGATCTGCAATTTAAGCATTCATGATGGTTAAATATTCGTCCAGTGGCCTCACTTTTAAATTCATCCCCTGGACTCAGATACTCACATGCAGTACATGTACGGTTGCTGCACGGGTATACTCCTACACAGCTTAGCCAAGAGCTTGTATTAACTTTGTTTTCTTGTAATTTAGTAGGAGCTACGATATTGCCTATTGTTTTTGCCTTTCTATATGAGAACTGACATCCTTTCTTTGCTACATTCATTAGGTGGTCATCTGCACTTAGTATGGATAGGTTGTTTTTTATTATATCACAAATTTTGTGATATTGGTCACTGTAATCAGTGACAAAGTATATACCTTTCTCAGGTGATCTCATGTTACCCCTCTTTTGTTTATTTTTCAGCAAACTGTCCCTATCAACTTCTCCTATGGTTTCTTTTATTTCCATTACCATTGGAGCACTGTACCCTCTCTCCTTCAATCTAGTTTCTAGGTCCCTAGCCTGTTTGTTGTACTCATCTTTCTTGGTGCAATTTCGCCTTAGCCTCGTGAATTGGCCTTTAGTTATTGCCTTGAAGATGCCTTTTGGGTGACAGCTTTTGGCATGAAGCACTGTATTTCCAGATATCGGTTTTCTGAAAATAGTGCTCAATATTCCCTCATTCTCAGATCCTTGTATTTTAATGTCCAGATATTCAATACTTTCTTTTTCAAAATGATAGGTAAAGCTGATCCCTACTCTGTTGTCATTGAGTCTATTTATAAAATTTTCTGCTGATCTTTCATCTCCATCCCATATTATTATTAGATCGTCTATAAATCTTCTATAAAATTTAATTCTGCCTTGCTGGCAGCCACCATCTCCAAAGATGTGGAACAGCTCCCACCAACCCATGAAAAGGTTGGCATAAGAGGGGGCAAATTTAGCCCCCATCGCCGTTCCACACCTCTGGAGGAAGTAGCTGCCCTCAAACAGAAAGTAATTGTGTGTCAAGAGATAATTAGTTACATTCAATATGAATCCCACTTGGATGTCACTAAAGTTGCCCGACCTTCTTAAGAAGAATTCAATGGCCTCTAGGCCTTTGCTATGTTGTATTGATGTATATAATGCTTTTACATCTATAGTTAACCATCCATATTGTTGTTTCCACTCAAAATCACTCAGAAGGTTTAAAAGATCTTTAGTATCTCTCAGATAACTATATAGATTTAACACGATTGGCTGTAGGATGGAATCTAGCCACTGTGATAGTCTTTCTGTTAATGAACCAATCCCACTAACTATTGGCCTTCCTGTTACATTTGTGAGGGATTTATGCACCTTTGGCAAGTGATTGAAAATCGGTACAATTGGGTGTTCATTAATTAGGTATTGCGCTGTATCTTGATTAAAGATGCCTAGTTCCCTGCCATCATCTACTAAATGTCTCAATTCCCTAGAGAATTTATTTGTGGGATTTCCAAGAAGTTTAATATACTGTGATGTATCATTCAACTGTCTATGTGCCTCATTCACAAACCACTGTCTATCCATTACAACAACGGACCCACCTTTGTCCGCATTTCTAATGGTGATGTCTTTATTAGTACTAAGCTCCTCTAGGGCTTTTCTTTCCTTAAATGTTAAGTTATTCTTGCTATTTCTCTGTGCGTTTATTTGATTGGATAATTCAGTTAGTTCTTTTTCTATTCTTCTCTGAAAAGTTACAAGGATCGGACCCCTATCCTGTATTGGGTAAAACTTTGATTTATTTTTAAAAATGGGTAATTGTGTATTTTGGTCATTTTGATTGTAAATGTCTGATGTGTTCTCTGAGAGAAGTGTTTCCATTGCAATCACATCACAGGTTTCCAAAAAGGTCAGCCCTGTGTTGCAATGTTCATTAATAGTTTGATCAATCATCTCATTTAACACACCATCACTAGTTTTAGCAAAATGTTTCCTTAATGTGAGATTTCTTATTAACCCATTTACATCTATGAGCGTTTGAAATAAATTAAAGGTTGTTGAAGGTGAGAAGCCTAAACCCAATGATAATACTTTATTTTGTTCAGGAGTTAATACATGCTTTGAAAGATTTAACACACTTTTTATTTGTACTTCGTCTGAGCAAGTATTCTCCCCCTGCTGCCTCTGCGTAATTGGTATCTCTCCTGCGGGGGATTGTAACTTGTTTGTGGGGAATTGTACTCCTGTCTATTCCATTCTTCCTTGCCTATACCTCTTCCTGCTCCTCTTCCTCTTCCTCTCCCTCCCCCTCTGGGTCTCCGTTGGGGCATGGGAAAAACCTGTTCTATTTCAATCTCTTCTGATGTCTTATCTGATAAAAGGGAAGGAGCTTCAACATATTTATATTGTTCACTATTTCTTTTTAGGATAGATACAGTGGGAGGGGCATTCGTTCTTGATCTAACTACTGTGGGATTTGGGTCTAAATTCTCTGTTGAAAGGGGCCTATCATCTTCCCCCCCTGATGCAGAATCTTCTCCCCAAGAAGATTCCCCTTCACTGTCAGTAAAGGTTACTTTCTTTTCAATTTCATTAGACCTTCTTCCCCTACCTCTTGATCTATTGTAACCCCTATTCGTACTATATGACAATTTTCTCTGTTGGAATCTTTCTTTTCTATTCCACACATATACACTATTGTTATCATAGTCCATCTGGTCACGTAAATATTTTCCATGTTTTATCTGCATGAGCAGTTGTTTCGCTTCTGCCACACTCTTATGCAGTATGCTGTCAAACTTTAGATAACTTTCCTCATCCCTTCTCCTGTTTAGTTCTTGTTGTGTAGATTTGATCCCTTCTTTAGTTATTGCCAATTGTCCCATTTTAAAGTCAATAATCATTTTAATCAACCTTAGTGAACAGTCTGTTAATATCATGTTCCATTTTGTAATAAAGTCCAAGTCATCTGTCTGGAATGTAGGGAATTTGTTAATTCTTAATCCTCATGGGACCATCCCTAAAGTGTGATATCTTTCTATAATCCATATATCCCAACTTAGTCTCTTTTCTTTAATCAAAAGTTTCTCCATTTCGTCAAATAATTGACTCAGTGTTGAATATGACTTATCAGTTGAAAATATACTTTCTAATTCAGTGATATTACAGTCACGTTCCTTATCTGATTTCAATGAGTAAAGAGTTACAGTCATATTCTCCTGCACTTGATCCATGGCGCCTTTTATATATCCACTTCACTGAGCTGTGTAAGGGAGGATAAGGGTGGAGATGTACCTTTAAATCTCCAATGGAAACTCAAATAGAAAATGAACCCTCCCTCTTGACGGTCAGACTTTTGTAAATATTTTAATTTCTTAAACCATAATATGTAGGAAGAGGAGCAGGAAGAGGTATAGGCAAGGAAGAATGGAACAGACAGGAGTACAATTCCCCACAAACGAGTTACAATCCCCCGCAGGAGAGATACCAATTACGCAGAGGCAGCAGGGGGAAAATACTTGCTCAGACGAAGTACAAATAAAAAGTGTGTTAAATCTTTCAAAGCATGTATTAACTCCTGAACAAAATAAAGTATTATCATTGGGTTTAGGCTTCTCACCTTCAACAACCTTTAATTTATTTCAAACGCTCATAGATGTAAATGGGTTAATAAGAAATCTCACATTAAGGAAACATTTTGCTAAAACTAGTGATGGTGTGTTAAATGAGATGATTGATCAAACTATTAATGAACATTGCAACACAGGGCTGACCTTTTTGGAAACCTGTGATGTGATTGCAATGGAAACACTTCTCTCAGAGAACACATCAGACATTTACAATCAAAATGACCAAAATACACAATTACCCATTTTTAAAAATAAATCAAAGTTTTACCCAATACAGGATAGGGGTCCGATCCTTGTAACTTTTCAGAGAAGAATAGAAAAAGAACTAACTGAATTATCCAATCAAATAAACACACAGAGAAATAGCAAGAATAACTTAACATTTAAGGAAAGAAAAGCCCTAGAGGAGCTTAGTACTAATAAAGACATCACCATTAGAAATGCGGACAAAGGTGAGTCCGTTGTTGTAATGGATAGACAGTGGTTTGTGAATGAGGCACATAGACAGTTGAATGATACATCACAGTATATTAAACTTCTTGGAAATCCCACAAATAAATTCTCTAGGGAATTGAGACATTTAGTAGATGATGGCAGGGAACTAGGCATCTTTAATCAAGATACAGCGCAATACCTAATTAATGAACACCCAATTGTACCGATTTTCAATCACTTGCCAAAGGTGCATAAATCCCTCACAAATGTAACAGGAAGGCCAATAGTTAGTGGGATTGGTTCATTAACAGAAAGACTATCACAGTGGCTAGATTCCATCCTACAGCCAATCGTGTTAAATCTATATAGTTATCTGAGAGATACTAAAGATCTTTTAAACCTTCTGAGTGATTTTGAGTGGAAACAACAATATGGATGGTTAACTATAGATGTAAAAGCATTATATACATCAATACAACATAGCAAAGGCCTAGAGGCCATTGAATTCTTCTTAAGAAGGTCGGGCAACTTTAGTGACATCCAAGTGGGATTCATATTGAATGTAACTAATTATCTCTTGACACACAATTACTTTCTGTTTGAGGGCAGCTACTACCTCCAGAGGTGTGGAACGGCGATGGGGGCTAAATTTGCCCCCTCTTATGCCAACCTTTTCATGGGTTGGTGGGAGCTGTTCCACATCTTTGGAGATGGTGGCTGCCAGCAAGGCAGAATTAAATTTTATAGAAGATTTATAGACGATCTAATAATAATATGGGATGGAGATGAAAGATCAGCAGAACATTTTATAAATAGACTCAATGACAACAGAGTAGGGATCAGCTTTACCTATCATTTTGAAAAAGAAAGTATTGAATATCTGGACATTAAAATACAAGGATCTGAGAATGAGGGAATATTGAGCACTATTTTCAGAAAACCGATATCTGGAAATACAGTGCTTCATGCCAAAAGCTGTCACCCAAAAGGCATCTTCAAGGCAATAACTAAAGGCCAATTCACGAGGCTAAGGCGAAATTGCACCAAGAAAGATGAGTACAACAAACAGGCTAGGGACCTAGAAACTAGATTGAAGGAGAGAGGGTACAGTGCTCCAATGGTAATGGAAATAAAAGAAACCATAGGAGAAGTTGATAGGGACAGTTTGCTGAAAAATAAACAAAAGAGGGGTAACATGAGATCACCTGAGAAAGGTATATACTTTGTCACTGATTACAGTGACCAATATCACAAAATTTGTGATATAATAAAAAACAACCTATCCATACTAAGTGCAGATGACCACCTAATGAATGTAGCAAAGAAAGGATGTCAGTTCTCATATAGAAAGGCAAAAACAATAGGCAATATCGTAGCTCCTACTAAATTACAAGAAAACAAAGTTAATACAAGCTCTTGGCTAAGCTGTGTAGGAGTATACCCGTGCAGCAACCGTACATGTACTGCATGTGAGTATCTGAGTCCAGGGGATGAATTTAAAAGTGAGGCCACTGGACGAACATTTAACCACCATGAGTGTTTAAATTGCAGATCTGTAAATTGCATTTACTTGTTAACATGCATCTCCTGCAACATACAGTACACAGGTCTTACAACAAGGGAGGTAAGAAGTAGGATACGGGAGCATGTCACAAACATCAAGAAAGGAACTATGACTACACCCCTTATAGAACATTTTTCACGGAAACATAATAAAAGTCCAAATACGCTGAGATGGACAATAATTCAGAAAGTTAGGGCACCTGCTAGAGGAGGAAACCTAGATTACATCTTAGGTAAACAAGAAGTGTACTGGATGATAAAATTGCAGACCAGATTTCCAAAGGGTCTAAATATGGAATCCGATGTAATAAACTTCTGGCAGTGAAAAAGATCCCTTAAAAATAAAAATAAAAATAAATAAAAAGAAAAGATAAGCTAAGGAGAAAAATAGTCAGGTCAGAACGAAAATGGGTGTTCAAATATGAGTACTACATCATAATACCTTTGACAAATTTATTAAGATCAAAAATCATAATCGCCTTGTTCCTTTTTGAAAGGAATAAGAGAAATAGATAAATGAACAAAATAAACAAATACAACAAACATAGCTTCAATTTGAGCAAAAATAATCTGACATATTATAAAATACAATTACTAGGTAATAAAGAAACATTTACATAGAGATATGTATGTAAAAGAATGGGTAAAGAGCTTCAGCAGCAGCGGTTTAACGATATACTAGGAAAATGTACTTAGTAACATATATCAAACAGATAAAATGTGTAAAATGTGTATAATAAATTTACAAATGTATACAGAAACTAAGTTACTTTCACTGATTGCATTGAAATGTATCACCGGTAGCAATTGAGTAGCGTCATGTTTTTATTTAACCAATGAGAAATAACCTTTTGTGTTTTAAAGCACGGATGTGTGTGAGGGGGTCATACAGCTTTGACTACGGCTATTGGCCGAAACGCGTCAGCTGACCCTCTGACGCTACCTCAGTGGAAGCACCATGTGTGTTTGATTGCAAGCACACAGATTGTTTGTTTGTTTGCTGACTTTGCTGCTGCAAGGAAAAAGTTTTAATGAAATTGAATTAATAAAGCACTTTGGATTTTAACCAGAGCTCCCTGGGTACTTTCTTCTTTATTGGATCTCTACTTTGTACCTTAACCCGGGTAGAGCTCTCTTTACGGCGCAGATCTGGGACCGGATTGAATACAGCACTCAAGTGGTTGCAGGGGCTAGGTCGGTGTCTCTGAAGAGGAGAGGTGGTGAGTGTTTATGCTATATAATATTTATGTCCGCTTGTGACTTTCCAAATAACACATTACACTCGAAGGTAACCACTCTCCATGGACCGGAGCCGGTCGGTCACACTTGTAACTGACAGAGGAAATGTGTGCATAGTAATCTGACCGTAACCGACATGTTAACCTGTTAACCTGTGGAACTATTTCATCACTGTTTGTTTATTACTACTGGCTTGGCTTTAAAAGACTGAGGACTGTTAAAGAAAAATACTTACGGTACCCATGAGACATTCATTTGTACACAGTACATATTATGGTTTAAGAAATTAAAATATTTACACAAGTCTGACTGTCAAGAGGGAGGGTTCATTTTCTATTTGAGCTATTAAATAGTAAATAACTATTTAATAGCTATTGTACCTGGTTAAAATAAATACAAAGTTGCCTGTAAAATAAATATTAATCCTAAAATAGCTACAATATAATTATAATTTATATTGTAGCTATATTAGGGTTTATTTTACAGGTAAGTATTTAGCTTTAAATAGGAATAATTTATTTAATAAGAGTTAATTTATTTTGTTAGATTTAAATTATATTTAACTTAGGGGGGTGTTAGTGTTAGGGTTAGAATTAGCTTTAGGGGTTAAAAAATTTATTAGAGTAGCGGTGAGGTCCGGTCGGAAGATTAGGGGTTAATACTTGAAGTTAGGTGTCGGTGAGGTTAGGGAGGGCAGATTAGGGGTTAATACTATTTATTATAGGGTTATTGAGGCGGGAGTGAGGCGGATTAGGGGTTAATAACTTTATTATAGTAGCCGCGAGGTCCGGTCGGCAGATTAGGGGTTAATAAGTGTAGGTAGGTGTCGGCGACGTTGAGGGGGGCAGATTAGGGGTTAATAAATATAATATGGGGGTCGGCGGTGTTAGGGGCAGCAGATTAGGGGTACATAAGTATAACGTAGGTGGCGGCGTTGTGCGGTCGGCAGATTAGGGTTAAAAAAATGTAATCGAGTAGCAGCGATGTTGGGGGCCTCGGTTTAGGGGTACATAGGTAGTTTATGGGTGTTAGTGTACTTTAGAGCACAGTAGTTAAGAGCTTTATGAACCGGCGTTAGCCCAAAAAGCTCTTAACTCCTGGCTTTTTTCTGCTGCTGGAGTTTTGTCGTTAGAGTTCTAACTCTCACTCCAGCCAAGACTCTAAATACCGGCGTTAGAAAGATCCCATTGAAAAGATAGGATATGCAATTGGCGTAGGGGGATCTGCGGTATGGAAAAGTCGCGGCTGGAAAGTGAGCTTTAGACCCTTTCCTGACTGACTCCAAATACCAGCGGGCGGTAAAAACCAGCGTTAGGAGCCTCTAACGCTGGTTTTGACGGCTACCGCCAAACTCTAAATCTAGGCGTAAATAATTCCTATTTAAAACTAAATACTTACCTATAAAATAAACCTGAAGCTAGCTACAATATAACTAATAGTTACATTGTATCTAGCTTAGGGTTTATTTTTATTTTACAGGCAAGTTTGTATTTATTTTAACTAGGTAGAATAGTTCTTAAATAGTAATTAACTATTTAATAACAACCTAGCTAAAATAAATACAAATTTACCTGTAAAATAAAAGCTAACCTACGTTACTATTACACCTAATACTACACTATAATTAAATTAATTCCCTAAATTAAATACAATTAAATACAATTAAATAAAATGATCTAAAGTACAAAAAAAAACAACACTAAATTACAGAAAATAATAAACAAATTACAAGAATTTGAAACTAATTACACCTAATCTAATCCCCCTAACAATATAAAAAAGCCCCCCCAAAGTTTAAAAAGCCCTACCCTACATTCAATTAGAAATAGCCCTTAAAAGGGCCTTTTGCGGGGCATTTCCCCAAAGTAATCAGCTCTTTTACCTGTAAAAAAAATTTCAAATCCCCCCCAACATTAAAACACACCACCCACACAACAAAACCTACTCTAAAACCCACCCAATACCCCCTTAAAAAAACCTAACACTAACCCCTTGAAGATCACCTTACCGGGAAAAGTCTTCACCCAACCGGGCTGAAGTCCTCAACGAATCCAGCAGAAGTGGTCCTCCAGACGGGCAGAAGTGGTCCTCCAGATGGGCAGAAGTCTTCATCCAGACGGCATCTTCTATCTTCACCCATCCATCTTCAAGACATCTGATGCAGAGCATCATCTTCATCCGACGGCTTCTTGCTGAATGAAGGTTCCTTTAAATTACATCATCCAAGATGGTGTCCCTTCAATTCCGATTGGCTGATAGAATTCTATCAGCCAATCGGAATTAAGGTAGAAAAAATCCTATTGGCTGATGCAATCAGCCAATAGGATTGAAGTTCAATCCAATTGGCTGATCCAATCAGTAAATAGGATTGAGCTGGCATTCTATTGGCTGCCTATACAATGCCAGCTCAATCCTATTGGCTGATTGGATCAGCCAATAGGATTGAACTTCAATCCTATTGGCTGATTGCATCAGCCAATAGGATTTTTTCTACCTTAATTCCGATTGGCTGATAGAATTCTATCAGCCAATCGGAATTGAAGAGAAGCCATCTTGGATGACGTCATTTAAAGGAACCTTAATTTGGCAAGAAGCCGTCGGATGAAGAGGATGCTCCGCGTCGGATGTCTTGAAGATGGACCCACTCCGCGCCGGATGAATGAAGATAGAAGATGCCATTTGGATGAAGATTTCTGCCCATCTGGAGGACCACTTCTGCGGTCTGGAGGACCACTTCTGCAGGATTCGTTGAGGACTTCAGCACGGTTGGGTGAAGACTTCACCCGTTAAGGTGATCTTCAAGGGTTTAGTGTTAGGTTTTTTTAAGGGGGTATTGGTTGGGTTTTAGAGTAGGTTTGGTTGTGTGGGTGGTGGGTTTTAATGTTGGGGGGGATTTGTAATTTTTTTTACAGGTAAAAGAGCTGATTACTTTGGGGCAATGCCCAGCAAAAGGCCCTTTTAAGGGCTATTTGTAATTTAGTGTAGGGTAGGGCTTTTTTATTTTGGGGGGGCTTTTTTATTTTGTTAGGGGGATTAGATTAGGTGTAATTAGTTTAATATTCTTGTAATTTGTTTATTATTTTCTGTAATTTAGTGGGGGGTTTTTTGTACTTTAGATCATTTTATTTAATTGTATTTAATTGTGATTAATTTAGGGAATTAATTTAATTATAGTGTAGTGTTAGGTGTAATTGTAACTTAGGTTAGGTTTTATTTTACAGGTACATTTGTTTTTTTTTAGCTAGGTGGTTATTAAATAGTTAATAACTACTTAGTAACTATTCTACCTAGTTAAAATAAATACAAACTTGCCTGTAAAATAAAAATAAACCCTAAGCTAGATACAATGTAACTATTAATTATATTGTAGCTAGCTTAGGGTTTATTTTATAGGTAAGTATTTAATTTTAAGTATGAATTATTTAGTTAATGATAGTTATTTTTATTTAGATTTATTTAAATTATATTTAAATTAAGGGGTGTTAGGGTTACACTTAGGTTTAGGGGTTAATAACTTTAATATAGTGGCGGTGACGTTGGGGGTGGCAGATTAGGGGTTAATAAGTGTAGGTAGGTGGTGGCGACATTGGGTGCTGCAGATTAGGGGTTAATAAATATAATGTAGGTGTCAGCGATGTCGGGGGCGGCAGATTAGGGGTTAATAAGTGTAAGATTAGGGGTGTTTAGACTCGGGGTTAATGTTAGGGTGTTAAGTGTAGACATAAATTTTATTTCCCCATAGGAATCAATGGGGCTGCATTAGGAGCTAAATGCTGCTTTTTTTTCAGCCGGCTCTCCCCATTGATTCCTATGGGGAAATCGTGCACAAGCACATTACACCAGCTCACCGCTGACTTAAGCAGCGCTGGTATTGAGGTGAGATGTGGAGCAAAATATTGCTCTACGCTCACTTTTTTGCGGTTAACGCCGGGTTTGTAAAAACCCATAATACCAGCGTTGTATGTAAGTGAGCGGTGAGCATAAACTGCTCGTTAGCACCACACCCCTGTTACCACAAAACTCGTAATCTAGGTGTATACATCTTTACCATCTATACTATTAGGAAGATTGCAGATAATTGTTTTGCCATCATGATACCCATGTACGATCTTTGTTTGGTAGATTTCTGATGTTTTCTTCCATTTAAAAATAACACAAAATTCCCATGACCCAGCTGTAGCTTGTTCTGTCTCGTCTCATCGGTGTCAGTACCAAAACACTCTGCCCCACCTCATACACTTTCTGGCAATACAATCATGCAACTGCTGTTGTATGAATAAAGCATTGTCATTCCAGAGTTTTGCAGGTACCTCCCACAATAAGGCTTGCATTTTGTCCCAGAAATGTACACCATACTCTATTACAGGTACTTCTGGGATGCACAGTTTGCTTTCACACCCTCTAAACCTTTTGTGTGCTGCTAACTGTGGTTTAGCTAACTAGGGATCTTGCCCCTCTACCTTAAAAGATTTCCTGTACACCTGCTCTTTGTTAAGGTATCTAGGGAGTTGCAAGCTGCATCCCCTATTTTCTCCAATGTGAGACATATCTGCTGGGCCTGCTGAGAATATTGACTCTGCACCAGTGTACATCTTGGATGGGACTATGGTGAGGTTTGAAGTCTCCTGGCCCCCTCATCAGTTCACTCCCCTGTAAAATATCCTCTGAATTCTCACTCAGTACCTGTCCCCTAGTCTGTGCAGTTTGCTTATAAGTCAAAGTTGAGGTTACTGGAGTTTCTCTCACCCACAATCTTTCAAAATCACTCTGGGGTCCCTCAAGGAGTATCCTGTTCCATCCTCCCCACACACTTTCGATTCTGGAGCACTACTGATTCTGGCACAGATTGGTATACACTCTCCCTCTGCCTTTTCTCACAGTTAGTCTGCCCCTTCACATCCTCACTTGGGATTTGGGATCCTTCTGGCTCTGGTACAGATGGGCAAACTTCTTCATTTTGCCATTTATCCTGTCCTCTTACACCCTCCACAGGGAACGCTACTGGTGCTGGCACAGGCTGGCACACATCATCCATCTGCCCATGCTCACAGCTACTCTGCCCCTTTATATCTATTACAGGGGTGTCTACTGGTCATTCACCTGCGCATTCCCCCAGCCATTCTCTCCCCTTACATTTCCAATCTTTTCTGCAGACCCCACTGGTTCAAACAAAGACAGCCACACACCACCCATTTGCCTTTCCTCCCAGTCATTCTTAACTCTTACAATTGTGGACTGTGGACTCCACTAGTTCTGGCACCAACGGACTCTTAGGGGCTGATTAAACAATGTCTGTCCAGCATGATACGCTGTAGAGTATCATGTCTGCCAGACATTGCTGAATGCGGACAGCATACGCTGTCAGCATTCAGCATTGCACAAGCAGTTCTAGTGAACTGCTTGTGCAATGCCTTCCCTGCTGATTTGCGGCCAATAGGTCGCTAGCAGGGGTGTCAATCAACCTGATCATATTCGATCTGGTTGATTGCTGTATGCCTCTCAGAGGCGGCAGATACAGTTAAGGAGCAGCGGTCTTAGACTGATGCTTCTTAACTCCTGTGTCCGGCGAGTCTGAAGGCTCACGCGGAAACAGGGTGAGTTAACCCCATTCGGGGCATAGTAAATCGGCCCCTTACTGTCATTTCTTCCTCCCTGCCAGGGAAATGGAATTAGAAAATGGCCAATCACTCTTGCGCACATCTTTCCATGTAAATTGACAAAATAATTTTGTTGAAATCAACGTTATATACACTTTTCTCTGAGATAAAATTCCTTGACCAAGCCTCCTTCCAGAGTGGGCAAAGTGAGTAACCACCCTTCTTTTTTATGGCATGTTATAAAAACTCTGATTCCTTGGCTGAAATTATAGAGGAGGATGTCTGATTTTTTAAGGAAAATACACAGAAAAATTCATCCTCTGATAAAAACAAAATAGGAAACAGAGACAAGATACACCTAAAATCATGAGTTCTTCATGACAGTGAGCATGTGCGTTTGGTGGGTTATTGGTTTTGCTTCTTTTAATTTTTGTAAAATTACTTATTATTAATTGTTTTAACTTCAGTGGATTGAGCAGGTAAAGGTTGTATCTGTTTGTAGATGTTGCTTTCTTATGTCATTCAGTATGGCAGAAGTAATGTCACTACTTTTGTGCATGTGCAAAACCAAGGTTACATTTATTAAACATTTTGGGGTACTAGTTAATAAGTTAAAAGTGCAATAATAAATGTGTGCATCAGAAAGGTTATATAGCTGGAAGATTTATTATTTACTATGTACAATGAGCATATTTTCTGTTCTTTTCATCCTGTTGGCCATATCCTACTTGTATTTCTCATGCTGAGTGGCAATACATTTCTATACATGACCTCTAGCTGACTACCTGTATACATATATATGCTACAATAAAACTTGTACCACTATTAACTTATCTGCCCACTCAATGCTGACTACCTTTTATTGTACTCCATCAAACAATGATGCAGGCACATTCAAATGGCAAAACTAAAGTCAATTTTACCATTTCAGCATTTCGAATGAAATATTTTTAAAAATGCTTCATCAGTATATTAAATGTAATGTTCAAATTATAAATCTTTCATTCTAAAAATAATAAAATAAACAAATTTCCCAATTAAAAAGATACTAACACCTTTTAATTACAAGATATGTATTTGTTGTGATGTAGAATAACACAGCCAAATATAAACATTTTTAAAACATATTGGGCCAGATTATAAGTGGCGTGCTATTTGGTGCTTTCACTCAAGTGTAAACTTTGCTAGAAGTAAGCTTTTTGCACACGTTGGGTTGCGCGTATTACAAGTTGAAAGTAAAAGGTTTGCTCTTGAGTGAAACCTGACGTCACCTGCTCTAACAAAATATTGTGAATGCATTAAACTATTCTACACATATAAGTCAATGTAACTCAGAAGAAAATACCTATAACTAGCATGCTAACCCGACAAGAGTTATGAATATTTCACATTCCAATGTTCTTCAGATAAAGAAAAATGTAATTTTTATTGAAAATAAATATTTGTATATATAATCTGTATATACCTATACCTGTATATCTATTCCTATAAATAAATAGGAATAGATATATTTTTTACATTAACATTGTCACACATATATATATATATATATATATATATATATATATATATATTTATATTTAATAATAAAAAGTCATTTTTTTCTGTGTGAAGATCATAGGAATGTAAAATATATATATATAGTGCCTTCACATTTTGCGATTTAGGTCTAACCTCAATGCCTGTTATTGAAATATTACATAAAAAGTATTAAAAATAATTATACATACTATACAAAATGTATTTTAATTTGTATTTTTTTTTTGAGGGGGGTGGAAATTAAAGAAAAAATAGAGACATTGAACAGTGTGGGAGTGTGAGAAGAGACAGAAATAAATTTGTTATATTAATTTTTCAAGAACAATTTTATTAAGATTATGTAGATGATTCTAGAAAAAGGGAGAGACAGAGAAGAAATAAGTTATTGTGCATTATGTAATGCAATCTTAGATGCCTGTATTTCTAATGACATATGAATGTTACATATGGATGTAGATACACAACGCTTTCTCTTCTCTTGATATTATTGGGAACTGTTTTTTTACTTGAAACTATGGGGCTGATTTATCAACTATCTGTCTGACATGATCAGCTCAGATCCGACAGATATCGCTGAATGCCGACAGCATACGCTGTCAGCATTTAACATTGCACAAGCAGTTCTGGTGAACTGCTTGTGCAATGCCACCCCTTGCAGATTCGCAGCCAATCGACCGCTAGCAGGTGTCAATCAACCAGATCGTATAGGATCAGGCGTATTGATGTCCGCAACCTCAGAGCTGAGATCAGATGGACGAGTTAAGGAGCAGCGGTCTTAAGACCACTGCTTCTTAACTCCTGTTTCGGCGAGCCTGAAGGCTCACGCAGAAACAGAGGCATCAGGGGCCATTCGGGCCTTGATAAATCGGCTCCCAAATCTCCTTATAAAAATACATTAAAAAAAAATCTAAATAATCCATAAAATCTATATTATTTATTTTATTATTATACTTTATTTATAAAGTACCAACAAATTGTACAACAATGATACAATATTTGTAAGAGACAAGTCAAAATGTATCAAACAAATACAGGAGGAATGTAGGGCCCAATTACCATAGGAACTTACAATCTGGAATGGTAGGAGGGTGAGAAACAGGAGGTGAGGGCTGCAAGGGTGAGAATGATGTTAGATATTAGAGTTAGATGAGGGCAATTATTATGTAAGGGGTATTTATTTGTTACTAAGTTGGGTGGTAGACTGAACTAAAATGTCTTTAGTGAGCGTTTAAAGGAAGACAGCTTAAAAGTCTGACAGTGCGTGGAAGTGCGTGGAAGTGGATTGGTGAAGCATGAGAGAAGTCCTGCAGTCTAGCATGGAAAGAGGTGATAATAGAAGATGCATGGAGCAGGTCACTGTTGGACCTTAGGCGACGGGCTGGAGTATATTTGTTGATTAGTGAGGACAGGTAGGGGAAGCAGCATTGGGCTTTGTAGTTCAGGGTGAGAATTTTGAATTTAGTTCTGCTGTGAATGGGGAGCCAGTGTGCAGTATAAGCTGAGTGGCATGAAAGGTGGATTAGCCTGAAAGAGGCATTTAGGATTGATTGAAGGGGGGAGAGGAGGGAGAGAGAAGGCCAGTTAGTAGTAGGGAAATTACAAGGGAGGGGATTAATTGCTTAGTGGTGTCATTATTTAGAAACTGTCAAATTTTGGATATGTTGGAAGGTAGTTGCGTATGAAGATTGCAATTGGATGTAGGGGATGAAGGACAGAATGGAGTCAATTATAACTCTGAGGCAGATATTGATGCTGTCAACAGTTATAGCAAAGTCCGAAATTAGAGAAGAGTTAGAGGGGGGATTAGAAGGAGCTCAGTCTTGGACACGTTAATCTTTTGGTGGTGAGAGGCCATCCAGGAAGAAATGCCAGATAAGCAGTCACTGACATTTGAAAGGATAGAGGGAAAGAGAGTAGGGGTGGAGAGGTAGATCTGAGTTTCATCAGCATAGAGGTGATATTTGAAGCCACAGCTGTTGATAAGTTTACCCAATGAGAAGAGCAGAGGACCCAAAAGAGAGCCTTGAGGTACTCCACCCAACTGACAAAGGCAATGAAGAGGAGGAGTTACCAGCAATTGACACAGAAAATGACTTGTTAGAGAGATAAGAGTGGATCTGAGAGAGATCAGTGTCACAAAGACCAAGAGAGCTGAGAGTCTGTAGGAGTAGGGGGGTCAACAGTGTTGAGGGCAGCTGAGAGGTCAAGTAAGATAAGCAGGCTTGCTGGCTAGTCACAGCATGCCCGGTTGCACTATTGGAATAAATGTAGCTCGCTCCCGCTACAATACCAGAGCAAGAGCGAGCTCCATTTATTTCAATAGCATGACCGGGCGTGCTGTGACTAGCTAGCAAGCCGGCGAAGCACTTTGGATATCCAAGACCCTCTCATTAAATCTTGGAGCGGAGTCCAACGTTACACTGCAAAATTGGGAAATACTTTTAATTTTCAAAGTTACTGCTTAAATAATGTTATATAATTCTGCACTGTGTGCAGAATTATATAACATTATTCTGAACCTTTACTATCCCTTTAACTGGACTGAGATGACAAGATATAAAATATAAAACAAAGCATGTCTTGTTAACATAAAGAGAGTGACTAGCTGTTCTGATTGGTTTCTCTAAATAAGGCAAGTGGTGCTATTGAAAAACAATTGCAGCAAACAAGGCTTTAATGGGTTAGATTACAAGTGCCACGATGTAAATAGCACACATATTACAAGTTGAAAGTAAATGCAATTGCGTGAGCACAATCATGTTTTACGCTCACTGGTTAGTGTGACTATAACCCTCACATAAAGGGTAGTAAGTCTATTCTACTCTATACTTATCTTACTTGACCTCTCAGTTGCCCTCAACACCGTTGACCCCCCCTACTCCTACAGACTCTCAGCTCTCTTGGTCTTGTGACACTGATCTCTCTCAGATCCACTCTTGTAAAGCATGTTGCAGAGTTAAAATTATTGGCAGACTCAAGCCGGGGTTAGCTCCTCCAAATAAGGTAAATGTTGGGCACATTGTGGCTATTAAAAAACAATTACAGTAAAAAAGATTAACATTTGTATTAAAAACTGTTTTTTATTATCTAGCAGCAGAACAGAAACATCTTGTAAGTGCAAGGTGTTTACTGGCCCTTTAGTTCACATAGCCTTACACTGAAGTCTATAAGAATTAACATTTGAATACTATTTTAGGTAGCTTTTATATATTTTTTTCAATAACTACTGCAGTTTTCTACTAAGCAATTGCTAGAAAAGTTGGCAAAATACCAACATTTGCAAACAACCCCCATTAAATTCTAACTTTACCCATCTGGAGCTTCAATTTCTCACTGTTATTTAGTTATTTAGTTGCAAACACCCACATCCTCACACAGAGGCACCCAAAGCCATCCACATAGATACACAAAAACAGAAGTACCCATAGCTTCCAGAGTCATCCACATGCACATACAGAGGCACCCATAGCAATCCACATGCACCCAGCACCATCACACACACACAGAACCACATTCTTGGACCCACACCATCTATCTATTTAAACACAGGTCTTCAATTACTGAGCCAAACCAAAATCAGACTCATTTGACTAATATAAATGACATAATCATACACTCAAACACACCCTCCAAATCACAGGCACATCATTTTTCTCAAGAGATTTTAACAAGTATATAAGTATGAAAAAAACAATACACATTATTTGCATATATTGATGACCTTTACTTTTAAATACTTGTGTCTTTAGTTTCCATCATTGCACTCGATGATTTTCAGAGTGAATTTGATTTTAAACAACTTTGAAATGTACTTATCTAATAAGCTTAATTTTCTTGGTATCCTTTGTTGAAGAAGTAGCAGTGCATTACTGGGAGCTAGTTAACACACTGGGTACGCCAATAACATGAGACATATATGTGCAGCCACCAATCAGCAGCTCCTGAGCCTACCTAGGTATCCCTTTCAACAATTAGATAATAGTAAATTAGAAAATTGTTTAAAATCACATGCTCTATCTAAATCATCAAGGAAAAAAAAATGTGTTTCATCATTTAGAATAAATATACTCTTTCATATTCATGTACTTTAGCACATCTAATGCCTGGTTAGACCAATGTTCTATGTAGCAGGAGGCAAAAACTCTGAAGAAACACTGCCACTCTTCATACGTGTCAGGTCACTTCACATCCTGCACAAATGAAGATGCATCACTAGAGACCCTACGCTATGCAGTGACAAGGGTGGAGAACGCTGGGATAGACCTGCCTTGTGACCTAATGCCCCCACTAGAACGTTGAGCATACAGAATATGTGTCCATGACCCTTGGTAGAAATCTCTAGTACCCTACCTCCATCTGTCCCCAGAAAATGTGGTGAAATTTGTATTAGTAAAACGCTCACTATCTCCATGGGCACCTCCAGTGCTGTCACAAACCAAAAACTGTGATGCAGAAATACCCAAAAATGCTGGGCTATAAGTCCAGTGTCATGTCCATGGTAGCCGTCATCCCTGAAATCCCAGCTGACTGCAACATTGCTGCCTGTAAAGTGGATTCCGACAATGGAGATAAGAAGGAGAGGGGAGTACCCTGCACTTGGCATGCAGGGGAAGACGTTACAGGGACAACATCCAGATCATTCACATTATCAGAGCTCACACACTTGCAAAAATACCCTACTAACTCACGCAACTTTGGAGCCTGCACAGCACTAGTTGATCTGCCCCTTGTAGACTGCCCCCCAAGCGCAAACTCGCAGCAGCTGTTTGAGTCCCTGAGCCAGAAGCCCTTAACTGTACCCCTTGTCCTGACTGATCTCACATCATAATACACTGTTTAGGCCCCACCTGTGGTGTAACAGCCAGCTTATCAATGTGTGCCCCTCTTTGACCCACTTTTGCCACCTGCGGTATGCCTGTCAATGGCTGTTAATGCGCCAGGCCACCCTTTTTATCACACTTACCTCCTGCTGCAAGCTTACCCCAGTGCTTAGCTGTTCTAAGCAGCACTGCCTGAACCCACTTTACTGCTCTTGCAGGGTGCTGTGCAGTGAAGCCACCAGGTCTGGGCACCCTTGCCTCACCTGCCCCAGTCGACGCACTGCTCCTCCTCTTTGTCGCCACCAGTCCTCACACTTCCGGTCCTGCCCGGCCCCTGCATGTCACAGGGAGATCGAGCGAGGGACTGGAAGAGGAGAAGCCTGTCATCATTTTAGGGCCTACGATGCTGGAATCATCCGGTCCACCTTTAGGAGTCATTAAGAAGGGGGGATGTCGAACGAAAGCACTATGGAAAATACCCTAAATAAGCCCACCATCACCAATGCCGCCTCTGCAGACATCCCAGAGGATGTTAGTCTCCCATGCCTGCCGCCAACACCTGTTCCCCCTGGCCCTGTATCCTGTATCCCCATCACCATGCGCCAAATACCCAGCCCCAATTAATTTTGTGGAGGGGCGAGGGATCCCCGGGGTCCTCAGGAGGAAAAAAACAAGGAGAAAGGAAGAGAATCATTGACAAACTCAGAAGCAGAGAGGGAAAAACCAGGGAGGAAAGGACCCTCAGTCAAGGGAGAAGGGGGGGACTACATCATCATTGACAATTATCTCTTTCTCTACAGCCACATGACGCAAGAGCGGATCCGGAGAGTCCCTTAAGCACTTGGGCAGCGACAGAGTCCTCCTGGAATGTTTCATACTGAAGAGATACTGCAACCAGCAGAAAGAAAAACTTCCAGATAAAGATTGGGCTTAAATCCGGTTAGTACAATTCCACCCCTAAACCTGCAACATAATTGCCACACATTAACTCAGCTAGGTTTTCCATATCCATTAGAGGGCCAGACACTTAATTCCGTTCCAGTATACTAGCTACCTTACACTACCATTAACTCTTTAGGCGCTCTCCCCCTGATGGCTTGGCATTCTCCAAATGTTGGAAAGGAATGGACTTTGCTGTGGCCTTCGTTTCACCAGTCTGTGCCACCATTTTGGCCAGAGCCAAGTTGGTACACACAAGAGGTCTGCGTCACCCAGTGTGCAAAGTGTCATTTCAGGAGGCAGATCCAGTGACAATAGCACAGATAAACACTTGAAAGTTTACATAAAGGGTAAGGCTACAACATTGATGGTACTGAACAGAATGATGCTTGACAATCAGACTTCCTGCCTAATAGCAATTACACATGGAGGTGCACCCTCCCCATCATATTACAATACAAATGGAAGCCAAGGGGCAAATGAAACCTTACCCAGCCCGCCTCTGGTGCCTGTAAAATTCTGGCCAGGTGATAACCTTCATGTTTCCCTGGCGCCTCAGGCAGCTGCCCTGTTCACCAGCCCGTAGAAATGGCCCTGCCTTCTTCTCTTTTTTCTATTCCTTACAAACACAGAGATTACGAGTTTTGCGGTAACAGGGGTGCGTTGCTAACGAGCATTTTTTTCAACGCTCCCTAAAGTTAATGCTGGTATTATGGTTTTTTTTAAACCCGGTGTTAGCCGCAAAAAGGTGAGCGTAGAGCAAAATTTAGCTCCACATGTCACCTCAATACCAGCGTTGCTTACGGTAGCGGTGAGCTGGCAAAACGTGCTCTTGCACAATTTCCCCATAGGAATCAATGGGGCAGATCGGGCTGAAAAAAACCTAATACCTGCAAAAAAGCAGCGTTCAGCTTTTAACACAGCCCCATTGATTCCTTTGGGGAAACAAAAGTTATGTCTACCCTAATCTTACACTTATTAACCCCTAATCTGCTGCCCCTGACATCGCCGACACCTGCATAATATTAATTACCCCTAATCTGCCGCTCCGGACACCGCCGCCACCTACATTATACTTATGAACCCCTAATCTGCTGCCCACAACATCGCTGACACCTACATTATATTTATTAACCCCTAATCTGCCCCCCCCCCAACGTCGCCGCAACCTACCTACAATTATTTATCCCTAATCTGGTGCCCCCATCGTCGCCGCTACTATATTAAATTTATTAACCCCTAAAACTAAGTCTAACCCGAACCCTAACACCCCCTAACTTAAATATAATTTAAATAAATCTAAAGAAAATAACTACAATTAAATAAATTAATCCTATTTAAAACGAAATACTTACCGATAAAATAAACCCTAAGCTAGCTACAATATAACTAATAATTACATTGTAGCTAGCTTAGGATTTAATTTTATTTTACAGGCAACTTTGTACTTATTTTAACTAGGTACAATAGTTATTAAATAGTTATTAACTATTTAATAACTTCCTAGTTAAAATAAAGACAAATATACCTTTAAAATAAGTCCTAACCTAAATTACAATTACACCTAACACTACACTATCATTAAATTAATTACCTAAACTAACTACAATTAAATACAATTACATTAAATAAACTAAAGTACAAAAAAACCCACTAAATTACAGAAAAGAAAAAAATAATTACAAGAATTTTAAACTAATTACACCTAATCTAATCCCCCTAATAAAATAAAAAAGCCCCGCAAAATAATAAAATTCCCTACCCTATACTAAATTACAAATAGCCCTTAAAAGGGCTTTTTGCGGGGCATTGCCCCAAAGTAATCAGCTCTTTTACCTGTAAAAAAAAAAATACAATACCCCCCCAACATTAAAACCCACCACCCACACACCCAACCCTACTCTAAAACCCATCCAATCCCCCCTTAATAAAACCTAACACTACCCCCTTGAAGATCACCCTACCGTGAGATGTCTTCACCCAGCCGGGCACAAGTGGACCTCCAGAGGGGCAGAAGTCTTCATCCAATCCGGGCAGAAGAGGACCTCCAGATGAGCAGAAGTCTATCTACTATTTTCATCCATCCGCATCGGAGCGGGTGTATCTTGAAGCCATTCGACGCAGAGCATCCTCTTCTTCCGACGACTCCCGACGAATGAAGGTTCCTTTAAATGACGTCATCCAAGATGGCATCCCTTGAATTCCGATTGGCTGATAGGATTCTATCAGCCAATCGGAATTAAGGTAGAAAAATTCCTAGGATTGAAGTTCAATCCTATTGGCTGATCCAATGCGAGCTCAATAGAATGCAAGCTCAATTCTATTGGCTGATTGGATCAGCCAATATGATTTTTTCTACCTTAATTCCGATTGGCTGATAGAATCCTATCAGCCAATCGGAATTCAAGGGACGCCATCTTGGATGACGTCATTTAAAGGAACCTTCATTCATCGGGAGTCGTCAGAAGAAGAGGATGCTCCTCGTCGGATGGCTTCAAGATGGACCCGCTCCGCTCCGGATGGATGAAGATAGAAGATGCCCCCTGGATGAAGACTTCTGCTCGTCTGGAGGTCCTCTTCTGCCCGGCTGGGTGAAGACGGCTCAAGGTAGGGTGATCTTCAAGGGGGTAGTGTTAAGTTTTATTAAGGGGGGATTGGGTGGGTTTTAGAGTAGGGTTGGTTGTGTGGGTGGTGGGTTTTAATGTTGGGGGGTATTGTATTTTTTTTTTACAGGTAAAAGAGCTGATTACTTTGAGGCAATGCCCCGCAAAAGGCCCTTTTAAGGGCTATTTGTAATTTAGTATAGGGTAGGGATCTTTATTATTTTGGGGGGCTTTTTTATTTTATTAGGGGGATTACATTAGGTGTAATTAGTTTAACATTCTTGTAATTATTCTTTTATTTTCTGTAATTTAGTGTTTGTTTTTTTGTACTTTAGTTTATTTAATTTAATTGTATTTAATTGTAGTTAGTTTAGGTAATTAATTTAATGATAGTGTAATGTTAGGTGTAATTGTAATTTAGGTTAGGATTTATTTTACATGTATATTAGTGTTTATTTTAACTAGGAAGTTATTAAATAGTTAATAACTATTTAATAACTATTGTACCTAGTTAAAATAAATACAAAGTTGCCTGTAAAATAAATATAAACCCTAAGGCCTAGATTTGGAGTTTGGCGGTAGATGGGTTGTTAACGCTACGCGGGCTTTTTTCTGGCCGCACCATAAATTTAACTCTGGTATCGAGAGTCCAAAAAAATGCTGCGTTAGGCTCCAAAAAAGGAGCGTAGAGCATTTTTACCGCAAATGCAACTCTCGATACCAGAGTTGCTTACGGACGCGGCCAGCCTCAAAAACGTGCTCGTGCACGATTCTCCCATAGGAAACAATGGGGCTGTTTGAGCTGAAAAAAAAACCTAACACCTGCAAAAAAGCAGCGTTCAGCTCCTAACGCAGCCCCATTGTTTCCTATGGGGAAACACTTCCTACGTCTGCACCTAACACTCTAACATGTACCCCGAGTCTAAACACCCCTAACCTTACACTTATTAACCCCTATTCTGCCGCCCCCGCTATCGCTGACCCCTGCATTATATTATTAACCCCTAATCTTCCGCTCCGTAAACCGCCGCAACTTACATTATCCCTATGTACCCCTAATCTGCTGCCCCTAACACCGCCGACCCCTATATTATATATATTAACCCCTAATCTGCCCCCCTCAACGTCGCCGACACCTGCCTACACTTATTAACCCCTAATCTGCCGAGCGGACCTGAGCGCTACTATAATAAAGTTATTAACCCCTAATCCGCCTCACTAACCCTATCATAAATAGTATTAACCCCTAATCTGCCCTCCCTAACATCGCCGACACCTAACTTCAATTATTAACCCCTAATCTGACGACCGGAGCTCACCGCTACTATAATAAATGGATTAACCCCTAAAGCTAAGTCTAACCCTAACACTAACACCCCCCTAACTTAAATATAATTTAAATCTAACGAAATTAATTAACTCTTATTAAATAAATTATTCCTATTTAAAGCTAAATACTTACCTGTAAAATACATCCTAATATAGCTACAATATAAATTATAATTACATTGTAGCTATTTTAGGATTAATATTTATTTTACAGGCAACTTTGTAATTATTTTAACCAGGTACAATAGCTATTAAATAGTTAAGAACTATTTAATAGTTACCTAGTTAAAATAATAACAAAATTACCTGTAAAATAAATCCTAACCTAAGTTATAATTAAACCTAACACTACCCTATCAATAAATTAATTAAATAAAATACCTACAATTACCTACAATAAAACCTAACACTACACTATCAATAAATAAATTAAATACAATTACTACAAATAACTACAATTACATAAGCTAACTAAAGTACAAAAAATAAAAAAGAACTAAGTTACAAAAAATAAAAAAATATTTACAAACATAAGAAAAATATTACAACAATTTTAAACTAATTACACCTACTCTAAGCCCCCTAATAAAATAACAAAGACCCCCAAAATAAAAAAATGCCCTACCCTATTCTAAATTAATAGAGTTAAAAGCTCTTTTACCTTACCAGCCCTGAACAGGGCCCTTTGCGGGGCATGCCCCAAGAAAATCAGCTCTTTTGCCTGTAAAAAAAAACATACAACACCTTCCCCAACATTACAACCCACCACCCACATACCCCTAATCTAACCCAAACCCCCCTTAAATAAACCTAACACTAAGTCCCTGAAGATCTTCCTACCTTGTCTTCACCTCAACAGGTATCACCGATCCGTCCTGGAATCCGGTGCTGAAGAGGTCCAGAAGAGGCTCCAAAGTCTTCCTCCTATCCGGCAAGAAGAGGACATCCGGACCGGAAAACATCTTCATCCAAGCGGCATCTTCGATCTTCTTCCATCCGGTGCGGAGCGGGTCCATCTTGAAGCAGCCGACGCGGATCCATCCTCTTCTTCCGGCGTCTCCCGACGAATGACGGTTCCTTTAAGGGACGTCATCCAAGATGGCGTCCCTCGAATTCCGATTGGCTGATAGGATTCTATCAGCCAATCGGAATTAAGGTAGGAATATTCTGATTGGCTGATGGAATCAGCCAATCAGAATCAAGTTCAATCCTATTGGCTGATCCAATCAGCCAATCAGATTGAGCTTGCATTCTATTGGCTGATCGGAACAGCACTGCTTCTGGAGTTGCCCCAAAGCAAGGCAGTTTTGGAACAAAGTCTGTTATTGGCTGAATAAAATAGAGGCGTGTAATTTTACGCTAGAGCCGAAATATATTTTTTTCATGTTAAAGTATGAGGAATCTTGTCTGAATTTCAGACTTATAAATACAATAATCTTAGTGGGACGTAATGTCATTCTCCGGAATTGGAAGTCCTCCCGGGAACCTAAATTCAAGGAGTTTATAAACAAAATGCACAACCAGATTACGATGGAACAATTTAATTTAAGAGACTTTAGTGATAAGTCAATTCAAAGATTTTTTGTTAAATGGGAGAATGTAATTATCTCTCTACCTCTAGACGCACAACTACAGTTAATTGCCCCACTAAGGAATTCTAACTGGTTTATCCAGCATTTGGAACTTGGATTACTCCCAACTAGCTGGAAAGTATAAACTCTGTAGCTGTGGTCTTTTGCTTTTTTCCTTTTTTTTCTTTTCCCCCTTCCTCAGACCCCCCTGATATCCCGGGTTCTGGCTGATTGCTCAATTTAGGAGGTCTTAGGGTATGGCAAGACTGTTCTTGACCTATTTCTTTGTGTGTTTCTTGTTTTTTGTTCGTATGAGGACTTTGTACTTATAAATGCTGATTGTCCTTTTTGCCTATTGGCTCTTTTGAAGACATTATGTTGCCCGCTAAGATGTAGATGCTGAATTAATTCTTTTTTTTTTCTTCCCTCGATTATTGTATAATTATTGTGATTAGAACTGATTCCCCTTTTTTTTTCCTTCTTTCTGTACCCTCGAATGATATTTCAATAAAATATTTAAAAAGAAAAAAAAAAAAAAAAAAAAAAAAAGATGGACCTGCTCCGCACCGGATGGAAGAAGATCGAAGATGCCGCTTGGATGAAGATGTTTGCCGGTCCGGATGTCCTCTTCTTGCCGGATAGGAGGAAGACTTTGGAGCCTCTTCTGGACCTCTTCAGCACCGGATGCCAGGACGGATCGGTGATACCTGTTGAGGTGAAGACAAGGTAGGAAGATCTTCAGGGGCTTAGTGTTAGGTTTATTTAAGGGGGGTTTGGGTCAAATTAGGGGTATGTGGGTGGTGGGTTGTAATGTTGGGGGGGGTATTGTATGTTTTTTTTTACAGGCAAAAGAGCTGATTTTCTTGGTGCATGCCCCGCCAAGGGCCCTGTTCAGGGCTGGTAAGGTAAAAGAGCTTTTAACTCTATTAATTTAGAATAGGGTAGGGCATTTTTTTTTATTTTGGGGGTCTTTGTTATTTTATTAGGGGGCTTAGAGTAGGTGTAATTAGTTTAAAATTGTTGTAATATTTTTCTTATGTTTGTAAATATTTTTTTATTTTTTGTAACTTAGTTCTTTTTTATTTTTTGTACTTTAGTTAGTTTATGTAATTGTAGTTATTTGTAGTAATTGTATTTAATTTATTTATTGATAGTGTAGTGTTAGGTTTTATTGTAGGTAATTGTAGATATTTTATTTAATTAATTTATTGATAGGGTAGTGTTAGGTTTAATTATAACTTAGGTTAGGATTTATTTTACAGGTAATTTTGTTATTATTTTAACTAGGTAACTATTAAATAGTTCTTAACTATTTAATAGCTATTGTACCTGGTTAAAATAATTACAAAGTTGCCTGTAAAATAAATATTAATCCTAGAAAAGCTACAATGTAATTATAATTTATATTGTAGCTATATTAGGATGTATTTTACAGGTAAGTATTTAGCTTTAAATAGGAATAATTTATTTAATAAGAGTTAATTAATTTCGTTAGATTTAAATTATATTTAAGTTAGGGGGGTGTTAGTGTTAGGGTTAGACTTAGCTTTAGGGGTTAATCCATTTATTATAGTAGCGGTGAGCTCCGGTCGTCAGATTAGGGGTTAATAATTGAAGTTAGGTGTCGGCGATGTTAGGGAGGGCAGATTAGGGGTTAATACTATTTATGATAGGGTTAGTGAGGCGGATTTGGGGTTAATAACTTTATTATAGTAGCGCTCAGGTCCGCTCTGCAGATTAGGGGTTAATAAGTGTAGGCAGGTGTCGGCGACGTTGAGGGGGGCAGATTAGGGGTTAATAAATATAATATAGGGGTCGGCGGTGTTAGGGGCAGCAGATTAGGGGTACATAGCTATAATGTAGGTGGCGGCGCTTTGCGGTCGGCAGATTAATGGTTAATTATTGTAAGTAGCTGGCGGCGACGTTGTGGGGGGCAGGTTAGGGGTTAATAAATATAATACAGGGGTCGGCGGTGTTAGGGGGAGCAGATTAGGGGTACATAAGGATAACGTAGGTGGCGGTCGGCAGATTAGGGGTTAAAAAAATTTAATCGAGTTGCGGCGATGTGGGGGGACCTCAGTTTAGGGGTACATAGGTAGTTTATGGGTGTTAGTGTACTTTAGGGTACAGTAGTTAAGAGCTCTATGAACCGGCGTTAGCCCAGAAAGCTCTTAACTCCTGCTTTTTTCCTGCGGCTGGAGTTTTGTCGTTAGAGCTCTAACGCTCACTTCAGAAACGACTCTAAATACCGGCGTTAGGAAGATCCCATTGAAAAGATAGGATACGCTATTGACGTAAGGGGATCTGCGGTATGGAAAAGTCGCGGCTGAAAAGTGAGCGTTAGACCCTTTTTTCAGTGACTCCAAATACCGGCGGTAGCCTAAAACCAGCGTTAGGAGCCTCTAACGCTGGTTTTCACGGCTACCGCCAAACTCTAAATCTAGGCTTAAGATAGCTACAAATGTAATTGTAGCTATCTTATGGTTTATTTTACAGGTAAGTATTTAGTTTTGAATAGGAATAATTTATTCAATTGTAGTAATTTAATTTTGTTTTATTTAAATTATATTTAAGTTAGGGGGGTGTTAGACCTAGGTTTAGACTTAGGTTTAGGGGTTAATAAATTTAATATAGTAGCGGCGACGGGGGAGGCAAATTAGGGGTTAATAAATGTAGGTAGGTGTCGGCGATGTTAGGGACAGCAGATTAGGGGTTAATAAAATGTAACTAGTGTTTGCGAGGCGGGAGTGCGGCGGTTTAGGGGTTAATATATTTATTAAAGTGGCGGAGATGTCTGGTAGGCAGATTAGGGGTTAAAAACTTTATTTAAGTGTTTGCGATTGGGGGGGGGCTCGGTTTAGGGGTTAATAGGTAGTTTATGGGTGTTAGTGTACTTTTTAGCACTTTAGTTAAGAGTTTTATGTTACGGTGTTAGCTCACTTCTTTCAAGACTCATAATACCGACGTTAGGCAAATCCCATTAAAAAGATAGGATACGCAATTTACGTAAGGGGATTTGCGGTAAGCTCGAGTCGCGGAAGAAAAGTTAGCGGTACACCTGTACCTGCCAGACTCGTAATACCAGCGGGCGTTAAAAAGCAGCGTTGGGACCTCTCAACGCTGCTTTTTAAGGCTAACGCAAGACTCGTAATCTAGCAGATAGTTTCCTTTTATGTCATCTGTATTAGATCTTTACTTAAAAACAACTTTCTACATAAATCCATTATATTTTTTTTAATTTGAAAACCATTTATATCACTGCTACTTCAAAACAATTTAAGCATTTCTCTTAAAGGGAAATACAAGGTCAACAAAAAAAAATGTCTCCAATATACTAGATCATTTTATTATCTTACTACTTGTGGTGCATTCTTGCTTAATCATGTGATACCACGTGATTAAGGTCTGCTGACCGAAACATTGTGGATTTTTCTGTCTATTGCTCAGTTGAAATAAAGTCTTTTTGATACTTGGAGTGCTGCTGATTTGTACGTTTCTGATATTGCTGGGTTGAGTACCGTGCCCCTCAGCTTGCACCCATTGGCAGGACTGCTGGACTTTCCTTGTTTTCTTCTTTTTTTCTGCATTCTTGCTTATACAACTTCTGCTTCTTAACTTCTTTACCACTTAATAGATGGCAAAGATAACTCACCCTGCATTTGTGGGGGATTGACAGGCCCTGCTCAAGCAAGAACAAGGGCCAGTGTTGAGCATTAGTAAATGTAGGCAGCAGACTAACAGTGTCCACTGACAGCTCACTGTAAAACAGGCAGACAGGTTGCCTAGCTGAGAACATTGTCCGTCCATCAGACGTTAAATGAGGTCAATATGTTTGTGCAAGCAATAAGTACAATAATAACTTACTTTAAAGCACTACTTTTATTATTGGTCTCTTTTGCCCCTTTAAATTGTTTCAGCGGAAGTACATTTGCATTTATTTTTTTGGGAGCATACTTATCACTCTGTAAATGCAATTACTTTATGACCTCTCTACACACATTCTCTTCTCTTGCCTAGACTATACTAGAAGCCCCTTGGGGCAGGAACTACATTACCAATGCTTGTATTAATGCACTTAAAACATCTTCTTCAAAGGTCGTTGTGCTTAATTTAATTCTGAATTATTTTGCCCCATATAGCATAATGAAAATAAAGATAGTTATGTAAATACAAACATGCTTAAGATAACCCTGGAAGCATAAACAACTGATACACTTGGGTGCATTATAAGATATTATGATCCTTCAAGGCTTAATTATGATGGTCTAAGAAGACTTCAAAAGATGAACACAACTTCGTTATCAAGGCTAGCTCATTGTTCAGCTAACCTGAGTGGGTCTCAGAACAATCAGAGCTTATATACAAGGCACATATTGAGTTTATAATTCATAGTAATTATAGGTCACACACAGTCAATTTTCTTGTTAAAATTCACAGAATTGTAAGCTGCTTCCTGAATACACGTCGTTATGCAGCCCATTTAGTCTTTCATATGATGATTATTGCAGTATGTCAAGATTCACTTTGATTTGTTAGGAGCTTGTGTATATAATGTTAAATAACAAACATGTTTACAAGACCAGCAGGAAACTATAATCTTATATTTTTATGGTATTAAAGGGACATGAAACCCAAAAGTTGTCTTTCATGATAGAGAGAGCGTACAATTTTAAACAACTTTCTTATTGAATTCTTTTATCATATTTGCTTCATTCTCTTGATATCCTTTGTTAAAGGAGCAGCAATATACTACTGGGAGCTAGTTTAGAACATTGGCTTAGCCAATAAAGGGCAAGATTACAAGTGGAGTGCTATGTTAAGCTCACGCTCGCGCGTTAACTTTGGTAGACAGATGCTTTTTGCGCATGTCCGTTTGTGCTCGTATTACAAGTTAAATGTAAAAAGTTGGCATGCAAGGGAAACCTGATGCGCGCAAAAAGATAGATTTCACAGTAACGCATTCCCTTATAGACTTCACATAGAATTTTTTTTTCTTTTTGTTATTAAAAATATATTTCTATATATATCTGATACTGTTCATGTAAAATACATATATAAACCTATGTATCTATAGGAATAGATATACAGGTATACATATATATATATTAAAGGGATACAAGAGAAAAGCACAAAGCCGGATGCAAGGTAGATTTTATTGCCAGTGAAACACACATATATAAAAACCTATTTACTAGACATAAGTTCTTTTAAGCCTTTATTTTAAAAAAACAAAAAGTCCCGCTTCCAGTTCCAACGCCAACACTCAACAGCCTGCTGGTTCGGCCCTTCTCAAGACTCCAATCCTGCGTCTGAAGCTGCGGTCATCTACGGAAGCCCAAATGGGATCAAAATAGCTCAACGCGTTTCTCCCGGAGTACTTTTTTCAAAAGCAGTCAGGGAGGAGTCCAATGTTTCCCTATTTCAACGTCCTGTGTGATTGATTGGCTAGTAGAAAGCAAGTCTGTAAGAAATCGTCAAGAAGGTCTGATGTTGGCCTCTGCCTTAGTGAATGAAGGTCACCTTCAACCTGAAATTGTTGCAGCACCAAAATCCCACTGGTAGAGACAGGCTGGGCTCTTTCATGCTATAGCGAGTCATGTCCGCCCTGCATCGCTAAATGTGGACAGCATACGCTGTCGGCATTTAACATTGTACAAGCATTTCACCAGAAATGCTTGTGAAATGCAGCCCCCTTAACTAGTTAAGGAGCAGTGGTCTTTTGAACACAAGTGGAGCGGTAGTTTGCGTTTCCACTAAAGCGATAACTAGAATTACGTTTTTTATGCTAGTTGGGTTGCACTGGTATTACAAGTTGAAAGTAAACTGTTTTTGCTCTAGCGGTAATCCGACTAGAGCAAAAATCCAAACTTAGAATATTGAGCGTGTTCATGTATTCCCCCAGTGCAGAAGAAAAAGTTGGAAAAACCCTAACACCCCACTCTCTTAGAGGAATATGGCTACTCCTCACTGATGAGGCCCAATAAAGGCTTTAATGATTTGCTGTGTTCCTTGTTCAGAGAGGAATTGCCTGGTATTTTGGCGCTGGACTGACCGTAATAGGCGGTATCAGACTGATATACTACAGGAAAGTTCTACTCTGTGAAAAGCATTACTGGGCTAAAAATTAGCTGCACCCAGGTGGTAAATCGCCATAGAACAGGCTAACAATGTTATTGAACTAGTTTGTTCCTGTGAGTGGGCTTCTGTGTGTGTTTGTGTGTATATATATATATATATATATATATATATATATTCCGCCTCCATGAAAATTCAAAGGTTTCTCACCCTGGCCCTGTGGCATAGGCAGCAATAACCAAAATGCCTACAAATCCAGCTTCAATGCTCTTCTTCAAAGCTACAACCATATTTACCAGAAGTATAGGGTGCAAATTTTGCAAATGGTGATAAAGTCCAATAAATGATGGCACAACAGCTGAAATTGTCACCTCCTTGTCAGCTTGCATTATATTTGTGACATCTAAAAATGGCTGCAGAATTTTGATCAGTTCCTTGAGCTGGGCATAATCCATTATGGAAGGTTTCAAATTGGTCAGTTAACTTTATTGTAACTTATTCAGCCATTCTTCATCCAGATCAAGTAATTCATTAATATGGTGCAGGGTACTGTTCCCTCTAGTGCTGTTATTTTGACAAATTCTGACATCTGGCCCAAAAGTTTGTATGTGAAGCAAACTACAAACTTTAGACACTTTTGCTTGGGCGGTTTGGACTTTTGCTTCTTTTAATCCATCACTCACAGATTATTGCAAAGTGTGCGCAAAGCAAGCCTCTTCAAAGGCTTTCGGTGTGCAGAATTTGCCTGCTACACAAGGCAAATGACAATTTCCTCATCTACATCTTCCCAATACTCTAAGGGCCAGATCAAGAGTAGAGCACAATAAATAGAGCTTGCTAAATGTAACCACCAATCAGCAAGCGCTATCTAGGTGCTGAACCAAAAATGGTCTGGCTACTAACCTTACATTTCTACTTTTTCAAATAAAGATAGCAAGAGAACGAAGCACATTTGATAATAGGAGTAAAGTAGAAAGTTGCTTATAATTGCATGCTCTATCTGAATCATTAAATAAAAATGTGTGGTTTAGTTTCCCTTTAAAGTCTATAGAGATTTTTTTTTTTTTTTAAATTTGATAAATGTTTCTAAAGGATTGCAATCGACCCTAATGTTACTTAAAAATAAAAAAGATGTCTTAAGAATCGTAAGTATCTTAAATATAAAAAAACCCTGATAAAAAGATATCTAAAGGGACTGTAAAATTAAACTTTTATGATTTAGATAGAGCATTTAATTTTTAAAAATAATTTGATTTACTGAAATGATCAATTTGCCTTGTTTTCTTGGTATCCTTTGTTAAAGAGAAGGCTTAGTAGCCGCTATGCACTACTGTGAGCAAGCTGAACACATCTGAAGACAAGAGGCATATATGTTTAGCCTCCAATTAGCTTGTTACTAAAGGATACCAAGAGAATAAAGTAAAGTTATTTAATTTAGCTTTTTTTTACTTTACTGTCCCTTTAAAACTTGTTCCTTATTCACTGTATTTAATTAAAGCAGCTCATATATTAGTTTATAGTCAATGGAGAGTAATTAAGAAAGTTTTGTTTTATAATAGAAAACAGACAGCGGTACTGCAACAATATTTTATCTCAGAAAAGGAAGGTTTAATTGACCAATCTCCCACATAGCCAATTACCTGAATGGGATTGTATGTGATCATTGTATTATTAGTACATAGTTCTTCTTTAACGTCCTTATACAACCTATGCATTTTCAGGATCCTTTTGACAATTTTAAGCACTGGGGAAAATGCCAGTATGTGTAATGAAAGATTAAAAAATATGTGTTAGCGTAGAATCAATTACAACATCAGGCACCTTAAATAATTTTGCATCTGCAGCAATCTATCAGTTTCATGGTCCTTGTCAATTTCAAAAGACTTTAACATCAGTTTGACATCAATGAATCTAGCGGGAATTCAAAGAAACATCAAAGTGGAAAGTGATAGAAATGAGGGATTTGCATATCTCGAGAGTAATGTGAAATTTCATTGCCAACTTGCTGCAGTCAAAAAGTCATTAACCTCTTCAGCTGTGCAGGGGACCAGGAAAATACTTCAAAGTACATCTAAAAAGGATTGCCCATCTATTTGCTTGGCATCTGTCACTAATATGAGCATATCATTTGTTAATATATGCATGTAAATAGTGTTAATCTATTTAGTGTAAATGGCATCTTTTCTTCTTTTGCTTGTATATTTTTCTATATAACAAAATTGCAGCAACATATTTACAGGTGTAGAAACTGGAGGAACTAGGGAGATACATTATCCACAGGTTGTTTAAGGAAGGACCAGAATCAAGGATACTGGTATGCACTCTTCAACTGCTAGTGGCAGTTTTAAGAGGTGATGTGTCACACTAATATTTCTTACAGCTAGGGTAATCGGATGTCCCAATTTTTCCAGGACAGTCCTGAAATTTGGAAGTCTGTCAATTTTTCAATTGTCCCGAATTTACCTTGCAGAGCATTGCAATACTTCTTTAGTGTGAGCAGTGCTGGATTGGCCCGCTGGGATACTGGAACTTTTCCCGGTGGGCTGCTGTCATCATAGGGCCATATCTTTGGTCTAAGAGGTCACAGAGCGAGCCTTGTGTGCATGCGTAGTGCATTTCTTCAAGGCTGCTCCACTCATGACAAAGGTGTGGGGGCCTGTTGCGGAAGAAAAGTGTAGTTCAAATGAATGTATATCTATCAGCGCCACAATAATACCATACAAGCTATATCTGATATAGGCGGAGTCTCCCAACCAGACTCCAAAAGTTAAGAGTAAAAAGAAATGCCAAGATACAGCGCTACACTACCCTCAGATGAGGGTTGGGTTGCTAAAGATGGTGTCCACGACTAGGAATGTGTATACATAAAGGTTAATATATAATATTGTGTTACACAAAGAATATATATAAAACCATGTGAAAAAGTACTTAAAAGGTAAAAGATTAAAAACAAAATATATATATATAGGATGTGATATTAAAATGTATTAAACAAACATTTTATTAACATAAACTGACAGTTAAAAATACAGTTAAAAATAGATTCAACAATCTAATGGATTGCCCCATACAATGTCCAAGAAGTTATGTCCTATGTAACATACAAGTGTTTAAGTCCCATACCAAAATGTCCAAAGCAAATGTTCAAGGTTAATATCCAAAAAAAATAAAAATAAAAATGATAATATGTCCAAAGTTGGTGTAAAAATCAAAAAGGTGAAAAAATGTAAAAAATATAAAAAATATATTAAATATTTTTTGAAAAGATGAAAAAATGAATAAAAATATATAAAAAATATATGAGTTGTGATCAGCAACCCATATGGAAGGAATATAATATATGTGATAGTGAATAATTCTCGTGAGGTGTACACCTAAAAAGTGTGTATAAAAATGTGTGTATATAAAAGGGTGTGGTAAAAAATGTGTCATAAAAAATGTGTCATAAAAAAGGATTCAAAATCCTGGTGAAATAAATAAAGTCCAAATTGCTCCAAAAAATGTGTATATAATTCCAAGTATTCCAAATGTGAGTGTAAAAAGTGCTGGGGTGATGTTCCTCTTCTTAAAAGGTTATCAAATGTAATGGGATATCCTCCTGTACCTAAAAAAGTGTACAGAAAATAGACATAGTGCAATAAAATCACTTTAGAATGACAACAACAGTATTCTACTCACCAGATATATTCTGAGCTGCAATACCAGTGTATAGCCAACGCGTTTCGGTCCTCAGGAACCTTTCTCAAGACTGGTTGTTGTCATTCTAAAGTGATTTTATTGCACTATGTCTATTTTCTGTACACTTTTTTAGGTACAGGAGGATATCCCATTACATTTGATAACCTTTTAAGAAGAGGAACATCAACCCAGCACTTTCTACACTCACATTTGGAATATTTGGAATTATATACACATTTTTTTGGAGCAATTTGGACTTTATTTATTTCACCAGGATTTTGAATCCTTTTTTATGACACATTTTTTATGACACATTTTTTACCACACCCTTTTATATACACACATTTTTATACACACTTTTTAGGTGTACACCTCACGAGAATTATTCACTATCACATATATTATATTCCTTCCATATGGGTTGCTGATCACAACTCATATATTTTTTATATATTTTTATTCATTTTTTCATCTTTTCAAAAAATATTTAATATATTTTTTATATTTTTTACATGTTTTCACCTTTTTGATTTTTACACCAACTTTGGACATATTATCATTTTTATTTTTATTTTTTTTGGATATTAACCTTGAACATTTGCTTTGGACATTTTGGTATGGGACTTAAACACTTGTATGTTACATAGGACATAACTTCTTGGACATTGTATGGGGCAATCCATTAGATTGTTGAATCTATTTTTAACTGTATTTTTAACTGTCAGTTTATGTTAATAAAATGTTTGTTTAATACATTTTAATATCACATCCTATATATATATATTTTGTTTTTAATCTTTTACCTTTTAAGTACTTTTTCACATGGTTTTATATATATTCTTTGTGTAACACAATATTATATATTAACCTTTATGTATACACATTCCTAGTCGTGGACACCATCTTTAGCAACCCAACCCTCATCTGAGGGTAGTGTAGCGCTGTATCTTGGCATTTCTTTTTACGCGGAAGAAAAGTGTCCCTGGGAAAAGTAGGGGGGGGTTTCGGATCTGAGTGCAAGATGGACCAAAGGGATACATTTTTTTTAGTATGAGATTGCCCAAAATGAGTGCTACTTATTTAGCAGAAGACATCACTATTCCCTCTAAGGTGTGCTTGCTCACACTTTGCACCCGATTACAAGTGGAGCACTAATTAACACTTTTGCTTGAGCCTTCACTGCGCTAGAAGTAAGGTTTTTGCTAGCGTCAGGTTGTGCTCGTATTATGAGCTGAAAGTAAATTATTTTTGCTTGGACGCTAACCTGATGAGCGCAAAAACATGAACTTAAAATATTGTGTGTGTGTTCACATATTCTCCCATAGAAGTCAAAGGAGAGAAAAAAGTGAAAAAACACTAATCACGTGCAAACCTGATCGTATATTCTCATGTGCGCTAAACCGACATGAAAATACAAGAATATGTTCTTTTTATTCATTAATACATATTTATACATATATCTGATTATATTTTGATAATATATATACATATATATATATATATATATATACACACATATGATTATATATAGGTATAGATAAATGCAGATATATAGATATATATAGAAATATCTATTTAAAAATACATAGAACATATTCTGCTATGTACAGAACAAATTAATGTGAATAATTTACATTAAATACATAGTTGAAACTTTTATTAAAAATTAATATTGGATAAATATGTGTTTTCATGTTGTTATCTACTTAGCTGTAAAGGGCTCAAATGCACTTTTATATATGTCTATATATGTGTACATATATATTTATGTGTTTATATGTGAATATATGTCTATAAATACATATATACACATATAAATACATAAATACATCTGTACACACATATATACACACACACACACACACAAACACATACAGTAGATATATACATATATACATATTAATCTTTAGACATATCTCTATGCTAAAGCCATTTACATGTCTTTTTTTCTCTAACCCCTGAGATCTCTTTTTATTTAAATATGTTTTTTTAATAGATGATGTTATTATGAGTGTAAGTGTACTTTGTAAAGTATTTTTGATGTGTTTTGTGCAACTTTTTGTTTAAAAAAACGGTTAACCAGAGCGTTGAGGACAAGGTTATATATATATATACTTTTGAACCCTTGTCGTCAATTACCCTTGTCGTCAATTACCTTGACAGGCTACCTGTATATCAATTTTATTCTGTTTTAATGTGTTTTGATTAGAAATACTTTACATTTCAATGTTCTTCACATGAATTTATGTTTATATATATATCTGTATACACAATATCTATCTATCTATCTATCTATCTATATATTATCTGTATTATATGTATATATTCATATAGATATATAGGCATAGATATATTTTTTTACAAAAAATATTTATATATACATATATATATATATTAAAATAAAAATAACATTTTCTTCTCCGTCAAGAACAATGAAATGTAAAGTATTCATAACTCACTTTCGGCTAGAATTAAAGTTGGGCGGTAGCCATCAAAACCAGCGTTAGAGGCTCCTAACGCTGGTTTTTACCGCCCTCTGGTATTTGGAGTCAGTCAGGAAAGGGTCTAACGCTCACTTTGCAGCCGCGACTTTTCCATACCGCAGATCCCCTTACGTCAATTGCGTATCCTATCTTTTCAATGGGATCTTTCTAACGCCGGTATTTAGAGTCGTGGCTGAAGTGAGCGTTAGAAATCTAACGACAAAACTCCAGCAGCAGAAAAAAACAGTAGTTAAGAGCTTTCTGGGCTAACGCCGGTTTATAAAGCTCTTAACTACTGTGCTCTAAAGTACACTAATACCCATAAACTACCTATGTACCCCTAAACCGAGGTCCCCCCACATCGCCGCCATTCTATTAAAATTTTTTAACCCCTAATCTGCCCACCGCACACCGCTGCCACCTACATTATCCCTATGAACCCCTAATCTGCTGCCCCTAACACAGCCGACCCCTATATTATATTTATTAACCCCTAATCTGCCGCCCCCGCTATCGCTGACCCCTGCATATTATTATTAACCCCTAATCTGCCGCTCCATACACCGCTGCCACCTACATTTTAGCTATGTACCCCTAATCTGCTGCGCCTAACACCGCCGACCCCTATATTATATTTATTAACCCCTAATCTGCCCCCCTCAACGTCGCCTCCACCTGCCTACACTTATTAACCCCTAATCTGCCGAGCGGACCGCACCGCTACTATAATAAAATTATTAACCCCTAATCCGCCTCACTCCCGCCTCAATAACCCTATAATAAATAGTATTAACCCCTAATCTGCCCTCCCTAACATCGCCGACACCTAACTTCAATTATTAACCCCTAATCTGCCGACCCAATCACGCCGCTACTGTAATAAATGGATTAACCCCTAAAGCTAAGTCTAACCCTAACACTAACACCCCCCTAAATTAAATATAATTTAAATCTAACAAAATAAATTAACTCTTATTAAATAAATTATTCCTATTTAAAGCTAAATACTTACCTGTAAAATAAACCCTAATATAGCTACAATATAAATTATAATTATATTATAGCTATTTTAGGATTTATATTTATTTTACAGGTAACTTTGTATTTATTTTAACCAGGTACAATAGCTATTAAATAGTTAAGAACTATTTAATAGCTAAAATAGTTAAAATAATTACAAAATTACCTGTAAAATAAATCCTAACCTAAGTTACAATTAAACCTAACACTACTCTATCAATAAATTAATTAAATAAAATATCTACAATTATCTACAATTAAACCTAACACTACACTATCAATAAATTAATTAAATACAATATCTACAAATAAATACAATGAAATAAACTAACTAAAGTACAAAAAATAAAAAAGAACTAAGTTACAAAAAATAAAAAAATATTTACAAACATTAGAAAAATATTACAACACTTTTAAACTAATTACACCTACTCTAAGCCCCCTAATAAAATAACAAAGACCCCCAAAATAAAAAAATGCCCTACCCTATTCTAAATTAAAAAAGTTCAAAGCTCTTTTACCTTACCAGCCCTGAACAGGGCCCTTTGCGGGGCATGCCCCAAAGAATTCAGCTCTTTTGCCTGTAAAAAAACACATACAATACCCCCCCAACATTACAACCCACCACCCACATACCCCTAATCTAACCCAAACCCCCCTTAAATAAACCTAACACTAAGCCCCTGAAGATCTTCCTACCTTATCTTCACCATGCCAGGTTCACCGATCCGTCCTCGGAAGTCTTGATCCAAGCCTCGGAAGTGTTGATCCAAGCCCAAGCGGGGGGCTGAAGAGTGACGTCCATCCTCGGGCTGAAGTCTGGATCCAAGCAGCGGCTGAAGAAATCCATCATCGGGCTGAAGTCGGAAGTCCATCTTCGGGATGAAGTCTTCTATCAAGCAACATCTTCAATCTTCTTTCTTCTGGAGCGGAGCGGAGCCATCTTCTTCCCAGCCGATGGGGATCCATCCTCTTATAACGAGGCCTACTAGCCGAATTACGGTTCCTTTAAATGACGTCATCCAAGATGGCGTCCGTCGAATTCCGATTGGCTGATAGGATTCTATCAGCCAATCAGAATTAAGGTAGGAAAATTCTGATTGGCTGATGGAATCAGCCAATCAGATTGAGCTCGCATTGTATTGGCTGATCGGAACAGCCAATAGAATGCAAGCTCAATCTGATTGGCTAATCGGATCAGCCAATCGGATTGAACTTGAATCTGATTGGCTGATTCCATCAGCCAATCAGAATTTTCCTACCTTAATTCCGATTGGCTGATAGAATCCTATCAGCCAATCAGAATTCGACGGACGCCATCTTGGATGACGTCATTTAAAGGAACCGTCATTCGGCTAGTAGGCGTCATTAGAAGAGGATGGATCCGCATCGGCTGGGAAGAAGATGGCTCCGCTCCGCTCCGGAAGAAAGAAGATTGAAGATGCTGCTTGATAGAAGACTTCATCCCGATGATGGACTTCCGACTTCAGCCCGATGATGGATTTCTTCAGCCGCCGCTTGGATCCAGACTTCAGCCTGAGGATGGACGTCACTCTTCAGCCCCCCCCTTGGGCTTGGATCAACACTTCCGAGGCTTGGATCAAGACTTCTGAGGACGGAGTAGGTGTAATTAGTTTAAAATTGTTGTAATATTTTTCTAATGTTTGTAAATATTTTTTTATTTTTTGTAACTTAGTTCTTTTTTTATTTTTTGTACTTTAGTTAGTTTATTTCATTGTATTTATTTGTAGGTATTATATTTAATTAATTTATTGATAGTGTAGTGTTAGGTTTAATTGTAGATAATTGTAGGTATTTTATTTAATTAATTTATTGATAGTGTAGTGTTAGGTTTAATTGTAACTTAGGTTAGGATTTATTTTACAGGTAATTTTGTAATTATTTTAACTATTTTAGCTATTAAATAGTTCTTAACTATTTAATAGCTATCGTACCTGGTTAAAATAAATACAAAGTTACCTGTAAAATAAATATAAATCCTAAAATAGCTATAATATAATTATAATTTATATTGTAGCTATATTAGGGTTTATTTTACAGGTAAGTATTTAGCTTTAAATAGGAATACTTTATTTAATAAGAGTTAATTTATTTCGTTAGATTTAAATTATATTTAACTTAGGGGGGTGTTAGTGTTAGGGTTAGACTTAGTTTTAGGGGTTAATCCATTTATTACAGTAGCGGCGAGATTCAGTCGGCAGATTAGGGGTTAATAATTGAAGTTAGGTGTCGGCGATGTTAGGGAGGGCAGATTAGGGGTTAATACTATTTATTATAGGGTTATTGAGGCGGGAGTGAGGCGGATTAGGGGTTAATAACTTTATTATAGTAGCGGTGCGGCCCGCTCGGCAGATTAAGGGTTAATAAGTGTAGGCAGGTGGAGGCGACGTTGAGGGGGGCAGATTAGGGGTTAATAAATATAATATAGGGGTCGGCGGTGTTAGGCGCAGCAGATTAGGGGTACATAGCTATAATGTAGGTGGCAGCGGTGTACGGAGCGGCAGATTAGGGGTTAATAATAATATGCAGGGGTCAGCGATAGCGGGGGCGGCAGATTAGGGGTTAATAAGTGTAAGGTTAGGGGTGTTTAGACTCAGGGTTCATGTTAGGGTGTTAGGTGCAGGCTTAGGAGGTGTTTCCGCATTGCAAACAATGGGGCTGCGTTAGGAGCTGAACGCTGCTTTTTTGCAGGTGTTAGGTTTTTTTTCAGCTCAAACAGCCCCATTGTTTTCTATGGGGGAATCGTGCACAAGCACGTTTTTGAAGCTGGCCGCGTCCGTAAGCAACGCTGGTATCTAGAGTTGCAGTGGCGGTAAATATGCCTGTACGCTCCCTTTTTGGAGCCTAACGCAGCCATTCTGTAAACTCTAAATACCAGCGGTATTTAAAAGGTGCAGGAGAAAAAAAGCACACGTAGCTAACGCACCCCTTTGGCCGCAGAACTCTAAATCTAGCCGTTTGGGTTTAGTGCAGTTTGTCTAACGTATTGTCGTTTTATGGCACAATCGATAACTGTATTTTTTTTTTTTAACAGTGCGCCCTATAGAATTCTATGGGGAGAAGTTAGCGTGGACTCGCCCTCTGTTTGGGCAAGAGAGATAAGTGACCCTTCATTTGAAAGAGGGGATTCTGCCCTTTAGCCTTTTCAAATGAGGGGTCACTTGTCCCCTGTAAGTTGCAGGTGATTGCGGTAAAAATGGTGAATATCTGCAGCTGCATTTAAAATGCAGTTTCACCAGAGGAGAGGGGACCTAATTGAGTCTGTGGGGCCGATTTATCAATGCTTCAACCAATATTTTCCTGAAATTCCGCATCAAATTAGATGAAAATTTGATCCGCCATAGTTAACATAGGGTCAACATTGTCAAATGTTGAAATGTTTGACGTAATATACGCTTCCACAAGATCAATAAGATGCAAATTGATGCTTGCATTATTCGTTATTAGAGCGTAATCTTGCTGATCCGTCGTCACATTCGATTCTATTTGACCCTCTTGCCAATTTATCAAACATTCAACAAGTACACTCGGATCAATTCTGACGCAACGTACCTATTGTTCAAACCGCCACATTTGAGGCCATGAATGCCATTGAAATCAATGGGGGTTTGAAAACACAGAAAGGTTATGTTTGATGCTGCAAGAGAATGAAGCATATTAGATAATAAAAGTAAATTAGAAAGTTGATTAAAATTGTATACTCAGAAATGATATGACAAAATATGGGTTTCATGTCCTTTTAAGTTGATAAACAGAAACCCAGATTTGCCCTTATTACTTAATAAAATCAAGTAGGGAGATGTTACCCTACTCATGGGTTATGTAACTTCTTTGTCGCTCTGTTGTTGAGTTCTTTACAAAGCAAGGGGACAATATTATTGCTTCACATTTTGTGAGAAGTATTACTTAAAATTTGGTGCAAAGTATTGCTTCAAATTTTGTGCTAAGTATTACTTCAAATTTGGTGCAAAGTATTGCTAATAGGGATACAAATTAAATAAATATATTACATAATATTGCTAACTTCCTTTTTTAGATAAATCTATTTGCTCCATGTTTAACGCATATAATACAAGTCCCACTCTCCACTTCACACCAGATTTGATGCAATACTTTGCACCAAATTTGAAGCAATTTTCAAATTCCTAAACAACCCACAAACTTTTTATTGGCAAATGCATAATCACGTGATTAATGAAATCAACCAATCTGATTTAAATATACATTTTCTACTATCACTAACAAATCAAGTTGCTCTATACTTGTGTCATTGATCACTCATCAGAACTTGTAAGTGTCATTTGTTTCATTGTGCATTATACTTTGAAAGTATGTATATGTGATATTAGTATTAAAGATAAACATTGATGATGACATTAGGCCACACAGTGTTATATTTTTGACAATGATTTTAATAAACGAATGATGTTTGATTCAATATAATCTTAAGATAAGAGCTCAAAGGGATAGTCTACATAACATTAAATTGCGATGAATCAGATACAGCATAAATTAAAATCACCTCTGTAATGTCATCCTATTTTCAGTGTTTCTTCCTTCTCTTGAATTTCATTTTCATTAAGAAATGTCATCTTAAATATCACCCCATTTTTTAACACCTGTGTAGGAGTGGTGTTTAAAACTAGACTTCAATCAGGAAGCGATACACAGGTACAGAAAGAAAACTGGCCAAGCTCTTAAAATATCCATTGTTTGGTTTGCAAATAAATACATATGATACCCTGATTACATGTTATATTCACAATTATTCTTGCTCAGAACAATTATATATTTACACTATTTACATATAGTGGTATAAATAAACACAGAGATATGAAAGAGAACATTGTTTAGAACAAACAAAAAAAGGATTTAGGGACATGTAAATACAGTATGTTTGCAAAAGATTTCTGACATAACACACACATATATATATATATATATATATATATATTATATATATAATCTCACAAAAGTGAGTACACCCCTCACATTTTTGTAAATACTGTATTATATCTTTTCATGTGACAACACTGAAGAAATTACACTTTGCTACAATGTAAAGTAGTGAGTGTACAGCCTGTATAACAGTGTAAATTTGCTGTCACCTCAAAATAACTTAAAACACAGCTATTAATGTATAAACCATTGGCAACAAAAGTGAGTACACCCCTAAGTGGAAATGTCCAAATTGGGCCCAAAGTGTCAATATTTTGTGTGGCCACCATTAATTTCCAGCACTGCCTTAACCCTTTTGGGCATGGAGTTCACCAGAGCTTCACAGGTTGTCACTGGAGTCCTCTTCCACTCCTCCATGATGACATCACAAAGCTGGTGGCTGTTAGAGACCTTGAGCTCCCCCACCTTCCATTTGAGGATGCCCCACAGATGCTCAATAGGGTTTAGGTATGGAGACATGCTTGGCCTATCCATCACTTTTACCCTCAGCTTCTTTAGCAAGGCAGTGGTCATCTTGGGGGTGTGTTTGGGATCATTATCATGTTGGAATACTGCCCTGTGGCCCAGTCTCTGAATGGAGAGGATCATGCCCTGCTTCAGTATGTCACCGTACATGTTGGCATTCATGGTTCCCTCAATGAACTGTAGCTCCCCATTGCTGGCAGCACTCATGCAGGCTCAGACCATGACACTCCCACCACCATGCTTGACTGTAGGCAAGACACACTTGTCTTTGTACTCCTCACCGGGTTGCCGCCACACATGCTTAACACCATCTGAACCAAATAAGTTTATCTTGGTCTCATCGGACCACAGGACATGGTTCCAGTAATCCATGTCCTTAGTCTGATTGTCTTCAGCAAACTGTTTGTGGGCTTTCTTGTGCATCATTTTTAGAAGAGGCTTCCTTCTGGGATGACATGCATACAGACCAATTTGATGCAGTGTGTGGCATATGGTCTGAGCATTGACAGGCTGACCCCCCACCCCTTCAACCTCTGCAGCAATCATACGTCAATTTCCTAAAGACAACCGTTGGATATGATGCTAAACACGTACACTCAACTTCTTTGGTCGACCATGGCGAAGCCTGTTCAGTGCTGCAGCTCAGTTTCAGGGTCTTTGCAATCTTCTTATAGCCTTGGCCATCTTCATGTAGAGCAACACTTCTTTTTTTTAGATCCTTTAGAGAGTTCTTTGCCATGAGGTGCCATTTTGAACTTCCAGTATTAGAGAGTTTGGGGGGTAGTTATCAAGCCGTTAACCTGAAATACGCTGGAATTCCGCAGCGTATTTGTGGCGAGGCTGATTCGCCTTAGTTATCAAACCCTAGATACCGGCAAAAGTAGAATTTTGTGACGTAAGCTTCGAACCGCCGGACTACTTTTGCTAGTTATCAAAAAACTAGCAGGTACGCTCGGCACTTTTCCGGCCCAGCGTACCTGGTTTTTAATCCGCCGCCCTGGAGGCGGCGGATCCCATAGGAATCAATGGGAGTCTGACCATAGAGAAAGTTCATGTTCGCTGCTGCCAGACATCCCATTGATTCCTATGGGAGCTGTCTACACCTAACACCCTAACATGTACACCGAGTCTAAACACCCCTAATCTGCCCCCCCTACACCGCCGCATCCAATCAGCCAATCAGATTGAGCTCGCATTCTATTGTCTGTTTTCCTACCTTAATTCCGATTGGCTGATAGAATCCTATCAGCCAATCGGAATTGAAGGGACGCCATCTTGGATGACATCCCTTAAAGGAGCCTTCATTCGTCGTTAGTCCGTCGGGGAAGAAGGATGTTCCGCATCGGCGGAATGAAGATGGATCCTGAAGAAAGAAGATTGAAGACCCCGCTTGGAAGATGACATCGCCCGGATGGAAGACTTCTTCAGCGCCGCTTGGAAGATGACATCACCCGGATGGAAGACTTCTTCAGTGCCGCCTGGATGATGACTTCATCGGATGGAAGACTTCTTCAGCGCCCCTTGGAGGATCACTTCTGCCGCTCCGAATCTTCTCTTCGGTTCCATCGGTGGGTCGGCTGGCTGAAGACAACTTAAGGTAGGATGATCTTCAGGGGGGTAGTGTTAGGTTTACTTAAGGGGGGTTTGGGTTTGATTAGGGGTATGTGGGTGGTGGGTTTTAATGTTGGGGGGGTTGTATTTTTCTTTTACAGGCAAAAGAGCAGTTTTCTTTGGGGCATGCCCCGCAAAAGGCCCTTTTAAGGGCTGGTAAGTTAAAAGAGCTTTGAACTTTTTTAATTTAGAATAGGGTAGGGCATTTTTTTATTTTGGGGGGCTTTGTTATTTTATTAGGGGGCTTAGATTAGGTGTAATTAGCTTAAAATTGTTGTAATATTTTTTAAATGTTTGTAACTTATTTTTTTTATTTTTTGTAACTTAGCTTTTTTTATTTTTTGTACTTTAGTTAGTTTATGTAATTGTATTTAATTGTAGTTATTTGTAGTTAATTTATTTAATTAATTTAATGATAGTGTAGTGTTAGGTTTAATTGTAACTTAGGTTAGGATTTATTTTACAGGTAATTTTGTATTTCTTTTAGCTAGGTAGTTATTAAATAGTTAATAACTATTTAATAATTATTCTAACTAGCTAAAATAAATACAAAGTTACCTGTAAAATAAATATAAATCCTAAAATAGCTACAATGTAATTATTAATTACATTGTAGCTATCTTAGGGTTTATTTTACAGGTAAGTATTTAGTTTTAAATAGGAATAATTTATTTAATGATAGTGTAGTGTTAGGTGTAATTGTAACTTAGGTTAGTTTTTATTTTACAGGTAAATTTCTCTTTATTTTAGCTAGGTAGCTATTAAATAGTTAATAACTATTTAATAGCTATTGTACCTAGTTAAAATAAATTAAAAGTTACCTGTAAAATAAAAATAAATCCTAAGATAGCTACAATATAATTATTAGTTATATTGTAGCTACAGTGGGGCAAAAAAAGTATTTAGTCAGCCACCAATTGTGCAAGTTCTTCCACTTAAGAAGATGAGAGAGGCCTGTAATTTTCATCATATGTATACCTCAACTATGAGAGACAAAATGTGGAAACAAATCCAGACAATCACATTGTCTGATTTGGAAATAATTTATTTGCAAATTATGGTGGAAAATAAGTATTTGGTCAATATCAAAGTTCATCTCAATACTTTGTTATATATCCTTTGTTGGCAATGACAGAGGTCAAACGTTTTCTGTAAGTCTTCACAAGTTTGTCACACAATGTTGCTGGTATGTTGGCCCATTCCTGCATGCAGATCTCCTCTAGAGCAGTGATGTTTTGGGGCTGTCGCTGGGCAACACAGACTTTCAACTCCCTCCAAAGGTTTTCTATACGGTTGAGATCTGGAGACTGGCTAGGCCACTCCAGGACCTTGAAATGCTTCTTATGAAGCCTCTCCTTCATTGCCTGGGCTGTGTGTTTGGGATCATTGTCATGCTGAAAGACCCAGCCACGTTTGATCTTCAATGCCCTTTCTGATGGAAGGAGGTTTGCACTCAAAATCTCACGATACATGGCCCCATTCATTCTTTCATGTACACGGATCAGTCGTCCTGTTCCCTTTGCAGAGAAACAGCCACAAAACATGATGTTGCCACCCCCATGCTTCACAGTAGGTATGGTGTTCTTTGGTTGCAACTCAGCATTCTCTCTCCTCCAAACACGACGAGTTGTGTTTCTACCAAACAGTTCTACTTTGGTTTCATCTGACCATATGACATTCTCCCAATCTGCTTCTGGATCATCCAAATGCTCTCTAGCATACTTCAGACGGGTCCGGATATGTACTGGCTTAAGCGGGGGGACACGTCTGGCACTGCAGGATATAAGTCCCTGGCGGCGTAGTGTGTTACTGATGGTAGCCTTTGTTACGTTGGTCCCAGCTCTCTGCAGGTTATTCACTAGGTCCCCCTGTGTGGTTCTGGGATGCTTGCTCACTGTTCTTGTGTTCATTTTGATCCCACGGGGTGAGATCTTGCGTGGAGCCCCAGATCGAGGGAGATTATCAGTGGTCTTGTATGTCTCCCATTTTCTAATTATTGCTCCCACAGTTGATTTCTTCACACCAAGCTGCTTGCCTATTGCAGATTCAGTCTTCCCAGCCTGGTGCAGGTCTACAATTTTGTTTCTGGTGTCCTTCGCCAGCTCTTTGGTCTTCACCATAGTGGAGTTTGGAGTGTTACTGTTTAAGGTTGTGGACAGGTGTCTTTTATACTGATAACAAGTTCAAACAGGTGCCATTAATACAGGTAATGAGTGGAGGACAGAGGAGCCTCTTAAAGAAGAAGATACAGGTCTGTGAGAGCCAGAAATCTGGCTTGTTTGTAGGTGACCAAATACTTATTTTCCACCATAATATGCAAATAAATTCTTACCAAATCAGACAATGTAATTGTCTGGATTTGTTTCCACATTTTGTCTCTCATAGTTGAGGTATACCTATGATGAAAATTACAGGCCTCTCTCATCTTCTTAAGTGGGAGAACTTGCACAATTGGTGGCTGACTAAATACTTTTTTGCCCCACTGTATATTAGGGTTTATTTTAAAGGTAAGTATTTCGTTTTAAATAGGATTAACTTAGTTAATAATAGAAATATTATTTAGATTTATTTAATTAATATTTAAGTTAGGGGGGTGTTAGGGTTAGTGTTAGACTTAGGTTTAGGGGTTAATCATTTTATTACAGTGGCGGCAGTGTAGGGGGGGCAGGATAGGGGTTAATAAATTTATTATAGGTGGCGACTGTGTAGGGGGGCAGGATAGGGGTTAATAGGTTTAATATAGGTTGCGGCGGGGTCCGGGAGCGGCGGTTTAGGGGTTAAAATATTTATTTAGTTGCGGCGAGGTCCGGGATCCGCAGGATAGGGGTTAATAACATTATTATAGGCGGCGGCGGTATAGGGGGGGCAGGATAGGGGTTACTAGGTATAATGTAGGTGGCGGCGGTGTCCGGGAGCGGCGGTTTAGGGGTTAATACATTTATAAGAGTTGCGGTGGGGTCTAGGAGCAGCGGTTTAGGGGTTAATAACTTTATTGAGTTACGGGGGGCTCCGGGGGCGCCAGTATAGGGGGTAGAACAGTGTAGTTTTGTGTGGGTGCTTAGTGACAGGCTAGCAAGAAAGCTATCAAAAAGCGGAAGAGAAGCGAGATCAGATGAGTGATAACTCTCACAATCCGCTGCTCATCGCCCCGTACTTGGTGCGCGGCTGTTTGACAGCTTTTTTGATAACTTAGGCGAAATTTTGCAGGTCCGCGGCGGCGATGTGAGGCGAGCTTAGGCGGGCGTATTGGGCCGGCGAAGGCAGGTAAAGTAGATGCGTTGATAACTACCCCTCTTTGAGAGCAATAACACCAACTTTAACACACCTGCCCATTCACACCTGAGACCTTGTAACACTAACGAGTCACATGACACTGGGGAGGGAAAATGGCTAATTGGGCCCAATTTGGACATTTCCACTTAGGGGTGTACTCACTTTTGTTGCCAACAGTTTAGACATTATTAGCTGTGTGTTGAGTTATTTTGAGGGGACAGCAAATTTATACTGTTATTCAGGGTGTACACTTTAGTGATGTCGCGAATAGTTCGCCGGCGAATAGTTCCCGGCGAACATAGCATGTTCACGTTTGCGCGGCTGCCAAACATATGCGATGTTCGATCCGCCCCCTATTTGTCATCATTGAGTAAACTTTGACCCTGTACCTCACAGTCAGCAGACACATTCCAGCCAATCAGCAGCAGACCCTCCCTCCCAGACCCTCCCACCTCCTGGACAGCATCCATTTTAGATTCATTCGGAAGCTGCATTCTTAGTGAGAGGAGGGACAGTGTAGCTGCTGCTGATTTAATAGGGAAATCGATAGCTAGGCTAGTGTATTCAGTGTCCACTACAGTCCTGAAGGACTCATCTGATCTCTGCTGTAAGGACAGCACCCCAAAAAGCCTGCCTGCGAGCGTGTGTGTCAGGCTCACAGCATATACTGTGCCCACTTGCCCAGTGCCACCACTAATATCTGGTGTGGCAGGTGGTGGGGGTTGGTCTGTGGGGGGGGGGGAGCTACACTACAGAAAAAAAAATAAAAACAGAAAAAACTACTTTTTTTTGCAAACTGGGTACTGGCAGACAGCTGCCAGTACCCAAGATGGCCGCCAATAAGGCAGATGGGGAGGGTTAGAGAGCTGTTTTGGGGGGGATCAGGGAGGTTGGGGGCTAAGGGGGATGCTACACCACAGCATATGTAAATATGCTAAAAAATAATTTAGAAACCTTTTATTTAGTACTGGCAGACTTTCTGCCAGTACTTAAGATGGCGGGGACAATTGTGGGGTGGGGGAGGGAAGGGAGCTGTTTGGGAGGGATCAGGGGGTCTGATGTGTCAGATGGGAGGCTGATCTCTACACTAAAGCTAAAATTAACCCTGCAAGCTCCCTACAAACTACCTAATTAACCCCTTCACTGCTAGCCATAATACACGTGTGATGCGCAGCAGCATTTAGCGGCCTTCTAATTACCAGAAAGCAACGCCAAAGTCATATATGTCTGCTATTTCTGAACAAAGGGGATCCCAGAGAAGCATTTACAACCATTTGTGCCATAATTGCACAAGCTGTTTGTAAATAATTTCAGTGAGAAACCTAAAATTGCAAAAAAAGTTTTTTTTAAATTTGATCGCATTTGGCGGTGAAATGGTGGCATGAAATATACCAAAATGGGTCTAGATCAATACTTTGGGTTGTCTACTACACTACACTTAAGCTAAAATTAACTCTACAAGCTCCCTACATGCTCCCTAATTAACCCCTTCACTGCTGGGCATAAAACATGTGTGGTGCGCAGTGGCATTTAGCAGCCTTCTATATATAATTACCAAAAAGCAACGCCAAAGCCATATAAGTCTGCTATTTCTGAACAAAGGGGATCCCAGAGAAGCATTTACAACCATTTATGCCATAATTGCATAAGTTGTTTGTAAATAATTTCTGTGAGTAACCAAAAGTTTGTGAAAAAGTGAACAATTTTTTTTTATTTGATCGCATTTGGCGGTGAAATGATTGCATGAAATATACCAAAATGGGCTTAGATCAATACTTTGGGATGTCTTCTAAAAAAAAATATATACATGTCAAGGGATATTCAGGTATTCCTGACAGATATCAGGGTTCCAATGTAACTAGCACTCATTTTGAAAAAAAGTGGTTTTGAAATAGTAAAGTGCTTCTTGTATTTATTTCCCTATAACTTGCAAAAAAGCAAAGAACATGTTAACATTGGATATTTCTAAACTCAGGACAAAATTTAGAAACTATTTAGATGTTGTACCCGCTGCAGTAGTTTGGTCTGTCACTGTGAAACGGGCGTAACCCTTACACTACCTGATTGATACAACATCATACCTGATGTTTTAAATCACGTTATTCCAAACAATTTAGGAATGTTAGGTGATTTGTGCCCTTTATGGATTAAAACCAGACTCTGCATCAACTATGTAATTTTCCATGTGAGTTTTGCCATGGATCCCCCTCCGGCATGCCACAGTCCAGGTGTTAGTCCCCTTGAAACAACTTTTCCATCACTATTGTGGCCAGAAAGAGTCCCTGTGGGTTTTAAAATTCGCCTGCCTATTGAAGTCTATGGCGGTTCGCCCGGTTCACGAACATTTGCGGAAATTTGCGTTCGCCGTTCGCGAACCCGAATTTTTATGTTTGCGACATCACTACTTTACATTGTAGCAAAGTGTCATTTTTTCAGTGTTGCCCCATGAAAAGATATGATAATACAAGTATGTGCAAAGATATATGTACAAATTCTAGCATTAATAATCATTTAAAAAAAAAACACGAGATAAGCATACCATGATTTAAGAAATAAAAATACACATTAATTTATGTAAAAATATCATATATTTTTTGTGTAACAAATCAATATAAAAATAACTTTCTATGAGATATTGTTTGTTGAGGTATAAATGTAGCTATTTCTTGGACATTAACAGATGAAAAAATAATGTATTTGCTTTATAGAAATGTGCTTGCTCATGGACAGTAATGAAAAGGTCTAAATAAAGTTGGAATAAACAGACTAAACTGTCTTTATTTGATGGACATTCAGCGTAGATCATTTGATGAATAAGGATATCCGGGACATCGATGACTCTTTTTTTATGAACAGTCCGATGTTATTCACGCCGGACTTGATGCGCGTGTATTTGACAGACGTGTTGATAAATAAGACCGTCTGTATAGATTTGCCTCAGCGATGTCTAGCAAGCATATTGACCTCAGTGAATGCGTCGAGATTGATGCCTTAAAAAATAGTCCCCTGTATTTTCGCCCCTGTGTTGGCTAGAGGGACACTTTACCCCTCATTTGAAACGTTTTATGCCAATTGCCTACCAAATGTTTTTACTGTGGGCTAGATTACAACTGGAGCATTATCATTAGCTCAAGGAGCGTGACCACGACTATGAGATTGTTGTGTTTTTTGCACTCAAATCCATATCAAATGAGTGGTCTCATGCCCCTTTAAATAGATTGCTAGATAGATAGATATAGATAGATAGATAGATAGATAGAAAATATAAATTTGTATATTCAGATATGTATATATATTTCTATTTTAAAATAAAAAAAAATCATTTTTTTTTATGTGAAGAATATAAGAAATGTGAAGTATTTCTATTCAAAACACATAAACCCCTTCGCTACCAGGAATTCATGAGAAAAACTTGCCCAAAATACCAGTGATTTTTTAGCATTTTTGCTATCACTCTATTTAAACAGAAATAGAGCAATAGAGCCTTCTTTTTTTAATATATACTGTATATATATATATATATATATATATATATATATATATATATATATATATATATATATATATAGTGAAACAAACTGTTAGCGTCAGCACTTTTTGATGAAAGTATCCATTCTTTATTAAAGAATGGATACTTTTATCAAAAAGTGCTGACGCTAACAGTTTGTTTCACTATATTTATATATGTGAGGTTGGCAGGCCTCACCTACCGTACGTGCACTATCTAAGAAATGAATAATATGCTGGAATAGCACTATAAAGAAAGGTGCTGGACTTACCTATTGGATTTGTATATCTATATATATATATATATATATATATATATATATATATATATATATATATATATATATATATATTAGATAACCCAAGGTTTTGAGCTAGGCTCATTTTGGTATATAGCATGCTACTGTTTCACCACCAAACTTTTAGGTAAATAGAAGGTCGCTAATTTCAGCTACACACCATACTTCTGAAATTCCTGCAGTGAAGGGGTTAATTAGTCAGCTGCAAGGGTTAAAGTTTTTTAGTGTAAGGATAACCCTTCCACCTGACACCTCCCACTTCTCTGATACCTCCCAAACAGCTCTTTCCACTCATCACCACCATCTTAGATACTGGCAGACAGTCTGTCAGTATTAAGTTTTAGGGCTTTTTTAATTTTTGCATAAAGTAATTTTATTTATTTTCTGCAGTGTAGGATCCCCTCTTGCCATCCCACCTCCCTGATTCCTCCCAAACAGCTCTCTAACCCTCCCGACTTCCCAATAGGGTTCACTATCTAAGGTACTGGCAGCTGTCTGCCAGTACCCAGTTTAGGTATTAATATAATTTTATTTTTGTTTACATTTTTTTTTCTTTTGTAGTGTAGCAATTCCCCCCAGTCCCCCTCCCTCCGATTGTCAATGTAGGGTCCCCCCACCCTGATTCCCCATTTTTCTGTAGTGTTGCATCCCTTCCCTCCCTCTTCCTTCCAAACATTATTTTCTGCAGTGTAGGGTCCCTCCCACTCCCTCTCCTTCCCCTTTCACGTCTGTGCCGCACACCCACTTCCCTCCTTTACTCCTGCACCTTCCACCGACACTGAAGGAGATCATTACAGACAGTTACACAGACTATGTCACTGTCTGTAATGATATGGCAATCATCACTCATATGGTAAAAGAGCACTGATCATGCTCTGTTACCAAATAGGATAGATTGCCTGAAGTTCAGGAACAGCAGTTCTCAGTTGTCACTTTACAGCTGAGACTGATGGAGATTCCTGAAGCTTTGACATATATAAACATAATGGGGTAAACTGTTCTTGAAGTAAACTGAAAGTAAATTCCTGATAAGACCAGTTCCTTATGGACTAATTCCTCACTGGCTGGTAAACAGAACTCTCACTACTATTGGTCACAAGTGATATGCTAACCAAGCGTAAAGTAAACAATGTGTTGTTGCTCTTTTCGGTACAGCAAAAAACATTTTATAAAACCAAAAACTGAAGCACATTTTAAAATTATCCAGCATTCCTTTGTGCGTTATTGCTCCTATAGTGCCAACAACATTGTGAGTTATCCACTTAGGATCTTTTGAGCTTGTCACCACATTACAATAAAGTCTACACTATGAGATGTACTTCTATACTTGATTTCCAGGGATCCAAAAGGGAGGCTTTGATATTCGCCAGAAAGAACAAACTGATTCAGTCAGCTGGTGACTGTTATATTCAGCCTGCCTTACGTGCACTGTTGTTTTGGTAGTGCCACCCTGATTGTGAGTTACCCATTTAGGGCAAGATTATGAGTGGAGCACAAGATTACGAGTGGAGCACAAGATTACGAGTGGAGCGATATTGGGTTTTAGCAATCATTTGCATGCAGGTTAAATTGCGTTTGTATTACAAGTTGAAAGTAAACGTGATCGCTTGAGCACAATTCAAGTTAATGATTGTCAGTTTAGCACGTACTCAGAGCTGTGGTTAACTGCTCTGCGAAACAAAAAAGTCTCACAAAACACATCAATATTATATTACTAGGAACCGTTAGACTTTTAATAACACATACCTAGATTACGAGTTTTGCGTTAGGGTTAAAAAGCAGCGTTGAGAGGTCCCAACGCTGCTTTTTAACGCCCGCTAGTATTACGAGTCTTGCAGGTACAGGTGCACCGCTCACTTTTTTGACCAAACTCGGAAATACCGCAAATCCACTTACGGAAATTACGCAAAACTCGTAATCTAGGTGACAATCTAAAATAAATATTGCACAAAAACTTATAAGGGCTCAAAGATATGAGGTCTCAGGTCTTAGAAATAAAAGCAGATAAAGGGCTTTAAGTTTCAGATTCATACAAATACATGTCTAAAGATGTATATGTACTAGGAAGTAACACAGAGCACGTCTCCTGCAATCCTCTCTGCGTTCTCAGACGCAAGCCACAGCTCTTCTCGTGCAGTCTTCCAGCTTGCAGCTCCTCTCAGCTGTACGGGTCAAGTGGTGACGTCACACACCGACAGCTCCTCTCTCACAGCTTGTGCTGCTCTCATACCGCTCACGCTCCACGCTACCATCAAGCACAAATCAGGTCAGATCCCCTTTTTCTTCTGTAAGAAGGTTTACTGACATCGGTATTGCAAGTGTGTATTTGGATTGTTTCCATAGCCTGTTCCAACATTACTCTGCTTAACTTATATAACCCATAGTGTCACGTTTTTTCTATCTTAAACAGACAGGCTCATAACTTAATGTTCATTCATATTTTAACCACTCTAAGCAATATTTCACCATATCTAGCCCTATAGTCTTCTTTGATATATTATATGCCGTGTAGTGTCTTACATATCATGTTATATTACTCATGAGTATTATGGGGCTCTCCCTGTATTTACAGCATAGTTGTCATTGAACTTCTGTCTACTTCCATTACCTTGCAGGGAAACTTGCATACACCATCTGTAGCTATCACTATAGATCTGCAGTTGAGATTAATTCACTTACTTGAATTTAACCTCTTCCACAGGTTAGTTCTGATACATATGTACATGTATGGATATATATATAGTGCATAGGAGCCCTTTGTAGTTAAGTAAATAAAAACATGAAAATTCATATTTATGCAATATTCATCCTATAATATAAAAGGCCAATTGTGTTTGTCCGAAGCTGTCATGTGCAGTAGAGTGTAGTGTTGTGCTTACTTCCTGGTTTGGTTAGATGGCACATTGAGGCTTCCATACAAAGATGATGTCATCAAGTGGGCTGTGCTTAGAATCAGAACAGTTCAGAGAAGCCATCCTGTGACAGTTTGTGATGCAGTTATAAAGTACAAGTAACAAGGACTGAACCTCAGGATCTGACAAGTGCTGCTACTAATAAATGTAATGTCAGCTACAGAACACTGCAGCAGGATACAGCATCAGCTAGTCAGGAAGAGTAAGAATTCTGTTACACATTACAGTTATAAGTATATTGCAGTTATACAGTTAACAGTTATACAGTTATAAGTTACCCTGGATTACTGTCTACAGAACAAACTTATACAGCTGGTCAGGTAGTTCCCTTGTCATCTTGCATACTACCTGATACTGAGATTACTATAGTGCTGCATACACAGTACAGGACTGCTAATATAAGGAGTGCAACAGCCATTCATTATAAAGGACTATATATATGTATATATCCATATAACTGTGTACAAATCTACAGGGGCCACATTGTTATGTAATCCAGTAAATAAAGTGCCAGTTTACATTTAGAAGTTGCTAGTGCATCATTCATATAAAGAGTTAATGTTTGCTATGTAAGGACATTACATCTGGCAACGAGTACTACCACAAACTCACGCTATAATGGCTGTATTTGTAGCATTGAAAGAATTTTACCCTGACACAGATAACTGGGTATCCTGGACTGAAAGACGACTAAGTCTATTGCTGCCTGTCTGAAAACTATTAGTGCTAAAACATATGAGATTCTATAAGACCTGCTGCACCCAGAAAAGCCAGCCACTATGTCTTTGTCTGAAATAATAGAGATCTTAACACAACATTTTGAACCATGGCCATCAGAGATTGCTGAGTGGTTCAAGTTTTATAGCAGGTGCCAAGGGGTACAAGAGACTGTATCTACATTAGCTATCAGTTTAAAGAAATTGGCTAGCACATGTGCTTTTGGGGATTATCTGAATATGGCCCTTAGAGATTAGTTTGTTATGGGTATCAGTACAGAATCTATTCAAAGGCGACTTTTGACAGAGGAGAGCCTGACCTTCCATAAAGCACTAGAGATTGCTTCTGTTTTGGAACAGGCCACATGAGACACTAATTTATTGCAGACACATTCCCACACTAAGGAAGAACAGGTATTTTTCTCCAATCTAAAGAAACAGACTAAACCAGCCAGTAAATATTCATCAAAAGCAGCATCGCCTTTTAACTGTTACAGATGTGGAGCACAGAATCATGTAGCTTCTGAATGCAGATTTAAAAATGCTCGTTGTCATGGCTGTGATAAAATAGGACACTTAAAGAAGGCTTGCAGAGGATCTCAGCAGAGTGCCTCAAGCAAAACACATAAGAAAGGAAATTACCACATGGCTTATAAGGGAGCCACATCAGATTCAGAAGAGGAAATGACTATTCAGAGTTTGACTGTATACACCATGGCAGCAGGGTCTGAGCCTTTGACTATTCATGTTAATATTGAAGGAAAAGATTTGACCATGGACTTAGATACTTAGATTCCAGTATTGCTGCAGCCCACTACCTTGAAGCTACAAACATACTCCAGTGAAGTCTTGATGCCACTGGGGTGTGCATCTGTATCTGTGTGTACAAACAGTAAAACTGCCAATCTTACACTATATATAATAAAATCAGGTGGCCCACCTCTTTATGGAAGGGACTGAATACGGGCCCTTGGCATGCCTGAGAGCCTCAAAAACAGTGAAGTTCATCATATTGGAGTTGATCGTGCCCAGTGGATTCAGAACATTAAGACCAAATATCCCCTGGTGCTTGAAAATGTTCTGGGAAAAGTTAAGAACAAAAGGGTACGGTTACAGTTAAAATCTGGAGCGAGGCCAAAGTTTTTCAAAGCACAAACTGTGCCATTTGCTTTAAGGGCAGGAGTTGATGCTGAACTGAGGAGATTAGAAGAGTTAAAGATTATAACCCTAGTGAATCGTAGTGAGTGGGCTTTTCCTATTGTACCGGTAAGAAAGAAAGATGGACAGATCCGAATATGTGGAAACTTTAGGATGGTGTTGAATAAACAGTTAGCAGTGGATACGTATCCATTACCCAGGACAGAAGAGATTTTTGCTAACTTAGCTGGGGGACAACATTTCACAAAGATTGATTTAAAAAATGCTTACCTTCAACTTGAAGTACATCCAGATTCCCGCAAGTTGCTCACCATAAATACTCACCGTGGTTTATTTCAATATAATCGTATTGGTCTTTGGCATTGCTCCTGCACCAGCCATCTGGCAACGCACCATGGAAGAACTGTTAAATGGACTACCCCATGTCCAATGCCTTTTAGATGACATGTTAATCATGGGCAGGATGGAGGAAGAACATCGACACAATGTAGAGAGGGTACTACAGCGGCTAATGACCTACGGGTTGAAGGTCAACTTGGAGAAGTGTGCTTTCATGCGTGACAAATTATGTGGCTCTGTTATAGATTGTCATGGTCTACACACTGCTGATGACAAAGTCAAGGCCTTGCAAGAAGCTCCTATACCACAGAATGCATCACAACTACGGTCATACCTTGGTCTCCTTAATTATTACCACCGTTTTCTTCCCCAGCTAGCCCATACATTGTTGGGTCTGCACGTACTCAGAGCTGTGGTTAACTGCTCTGCGAAACAAACAAGTCTCACAAAACATATCAATATTATATTGCTAGGAACAGTTAGACTTTTAATAACACAATCTAAAAAAATATTGCACAAAAACTTATAAGGGCTCAAAGATATGAGGTCTCAGGTCTTAGAGAAAAAAAAAAGCAGATAAAGGGCTTTAAGATTGAGATTCATACAAATACATGTCTAAAGATGTATATGTATATATATGTTTGTGTGTGTGTACATATGTATTTTTGCATTTATAACAGACATATATATACACACATATGTACATGTATGGACATATTTATATATATATATATATATATATATATATATATATATATATATATATATATATATATATATATGTGCATAGGAGCCCTTTGCAGTTAAGTAGATGAAAACATGAAAATTCTTATTTATGCAATATTCATCCTATAATATAAAAGGCCAAGTGTGTTTTGTCCAAAGCTGTCATGTGCAGTAGAGACTTCACAAACACACCTGGCCTTCAACAAACTGACCTAGGCTGGATGCTGGCACCTAATCCATGAAGGAGGAGGAGCTGGGCATGAAGTCTAATCGTGACGGGGCGGGTCCGTGCTGTCTGAGTTTCTGCATGAGAGAGAGCGCAGCACAAGAGGGGAGATATAGAGCAAAAGAGGGGAGAGAGAGCAAAAGAGAGGGATGAGAGAGCAAAAGAGAGGGTTGAGAGTGAGTAAAATAGAAGGGTGAGAGAGAGCAAAAAAGAGGGGTGAGAGAGAGCAAAATACAAGGGACAGAGAGAGCAAAAGAGGGGGAGAGAGAGAGCAAAAGAGGGGGAGATAGAGAGCAAAAGAGGGGGAGAGAGAGAGCAAAAGAGAGGGGGAGACAGAGAGAGCAAAAGAGAGGGGGAGACAGAGAGAGCGAAAGAGAGGGGAGAGAGAGCAAAAGAAAGGGAGTGAGAGAGATCAAAAGAGAAGGGGGGAGAGATCAAAAGAGAGGGGGGAGAGAGAGCAAAAAAAGAGGGGGAGAGAGAGAGAGAGCAAAAGAGGGAGAGAGAGAGCAAAAGAAAGGGGAGAGAGAGAGCAAAAGAGAGGGGGGAGAGAGAGCAAAAAAGAGAGGGGGAGAGAGAGCAAAAGAGAGGGGAGAGAGTAAAAAAGAGAGAGGGGGAGAGAGTGAGAGCTAAAGAGAGGGGGGAGAGAGACCAAAAAAGAGAGGGGAGATAGACCAAAAGAGGGGGGGGAGAGAGAGCAAAAGAGAGGGAGGAGAGAGAGCAAGCAAACGAGAGGGTGAGAGAGAGAGAGCGGGCAAAAGAGAAGGGGAGAGAGTGCAAAATAGAGGGGGTAGAGAGAGAGCAAAAGTGAGGAGAGAGCGCAAAAGAGAGGGGGAGGGAGAGCAAAAGAGAGGGAGAGAAAGAGCAAAAGAGAGGGGGAGAGAGAGCAAAAGAGAGGGGGGAGAGAGAGCAAAAAAATGGGAGAGAGAGAAAAAAAAGAGGGGGAGAGTGCAAAACAGAAGGGGAGAGAGCAAAATAGAGGGGGGAGAGAGAGAGCAAAAGTTATGTGGGAGAGAGAGTGCAAAAGAGAGGGGGAGAGAGTGCAAAATAGAAGGGGAAGAGAGAGAATAAGAGAGGGTTGAGAGAGAGAGCAAAAGAGAGGTGGGAGAGAGAGCAAGAGAGGTGAGAGAGAGAGAGCAAAAGAGAGGGGGAAAGAGAGAGCAAAAGAGAGTGAGAGAGAGAGAGCAAAAGAGAGGGGAGAGAGAGGGAGCAAAAGAGAGGGTGGAGAGAGAGAGCAAAAGAGAGGGGGAGAGAGACAGAGCAAAAGAGAGAGTGGAGAGAGAGAGCAAAAGAGAGATAGAGGGGGGAGAGAGAGAGCAAAAGAGAGGGGGAAGAGAGAGAGCAAAATAGAGGGGGGGGAGCAAGGGGTGGGATTGCTGTACAGCAAAAAATGGCCAGTGTACATGGGCTTTAGGACTAGCATTTAATAAAGTGTTATAGTGTGTATTTACTATACATATTCTACATTCCAATGTTCACCAATAGCAGAATTTGTTTTAAGTATTTATAAATAAATATTCCTATATACCATATATATATATATGTATATATCTATACCTATTTATAATCATGTATAGCAAACAAAAATAGCGAAGGTAAAGAGTTTTGTGATACAGTTTTACCTGTATAGTTGGAGGAAACGATGTTGTCCTCAGCGTTAAAAGGGAGAAGAACCCTGATATAAGAAGTCGCTACCTTTAGCGAGATCCACAGGTGTGCTATCCTCATAAATGCAAATAGAGAAATCTCCAAACAGGTAAGTAATGCAAAGTCCATGAATATTTTAACAGACACTATGCACAAGCCTTTCAAAACAAAGATTTATTCGGTATGCATTAAAACAGTGAACTGGAAACAAACTCACATGAGACAAAGGTTCAACTACATCAAATGAGGCAATTCACGCCCATCTGGCACTTTCTCAAAGATCAATGATATTTTATCAAAGATATTTATGTATTTATATGTGTATATATGTATTTACAGACATATATACACACATATGTACATGTATAGACATATACTGTATATATAAATACATAAGAGCCCTTTTGCAGTTAAGTATATTAAAACATGGAAATTCATATTTATGCAATATTCATATTTAATAAAGTGTTATAGTGTATATTTACTATAAATATTGTACATTCCAATGTTCAGCAAATAGCAGAATATGTATTTATAAATAAATATTCCTATGTACCTTATATCTGTATATATCTATTTATATATATATATATATATATATATATATATATATATATATATATATATATATGCATAAATATATATTGTACCAAAATACCATCAGATATATGTAGAAATATGTATTTATGAATAAATAGAACACATTCTGTTATGTGAAGAATATTGGAATGTGAAATATTCATATTTTCATGTCAAATTAGAGCACTTGAGATTATGCGATCTGGTTTGCGAGTGGGTAGAGTGTTTTTTCTCCTCTTTCTTTTCTCCATTAACTTTTATGGGGGAATAGGTTAGCGCGTGAGCAATATTCTAATTTCTCTAGAAGTAAGCTGTTTGCGTGTGTCGGGTTAGCACGAGCGCAATAATTTTTCTCCAACATTGGTGTGTCCGGTCCACGGCGTCATCCATTACTTGTGAGAAAATGTTCTCCCCCACAGGGAAAGGCAAGGAGAGCACACAGCAAGAGCTGTCCATATAGCTCCCCCTCTGCCTCCGCCCCCCAGTCATTCTCCTTGCCGCTCTGAACAAGTAGCATCTACCACGGGGATGGCGAGGAGTTTGTGGTGTTAGTTGTAGTTTTTTATTCTTCTATCAAGAGTTTGTTATTTTAAAATAGTGCTGGCTTGTACTATTTACTCTATAACAGAAAAGTGATGAAGATTTCTGTTTAAGAGGGCTATGATTTTAGCACAAGTAACTAAAATCCATTACTGTTACCACGCAGGACTGTTGAAACAAGAGAACTTCAGTTGGGGGTAACAGTTTGCAGACTCATCTGCTTCAGGTATGACTAGTCTCCTTCTAACAACACAGGCTAATGCTAGATGACAGTCATTTTTCCCCTCAAGGGAAACGGTAAGCCATTTTTCTTTCACCTCAGCAAAAAAGATAACAGGCTTCCCCTTTTTGTTTTTTATGCTGGTAGACACTGTTAGGGGCTAAATCGATTGGTTTTTATGACAATATTATACCATTTGAAATATTTTATAAGCTCACATACACTTGGGAACGTTTTTTATTGATCTGGCTTGTTTTAGACACCTAAATCTAGTCAGGAAGGCCCCTTCACTCTAGTGTGCTGAGGGAGGAAGCCTCATTTTGGCACTTCAGCTGCGCAGTTGAATTTCAAGGCAGTGCATGCAGATTCATGTGAGAGGTCCTGTGGCTCAGAAAGTGACTCCAAAAGGCTTTTTCTGTGAATGGTGACCCCTAAGGAAGGTAAAAAGCTGCAGCAAGGCTGTAGCTGGGATTGTGGTGTATAAAAACGGTTAAATCCAACGATTAGCTCCGGTTTGCTTGTTTTAAGAGCTAGAGTCTCCATATTTACTGTGCAATACTTTCTAAGCATTAAGACACTGGGGTCCAAATTTCAGAAAAATCGGATATTGCCTTCATAGTTTTTTGAACATTCAGAAATAAATGTGTCATTTTATTATTTAAAGAGACAGTAACGTTTTTGTTTAAAATAGTTTTTATTGCCTAAATCTGTTTAACATGTCTGTTCCATCAGATAACCTATGTTCTGTGTGTATAGAGACAAATGTGGTTCCCCCTTCGAGTGTTTGTTATAATTGCGCCATAGCGTCCAAACAAAATCAGGACAGCTCTGTTATTTTTCATAATGTTGCCCAAGATGATTTATCTAATGAAGGTAGTGGGGATAGCTCTACATCCTCTCCTTCTGTGTCTACACCAGCTTTGCCCACGCAGGCGACACCTAGCGCGCCAGTGCTTATTTCTATGCAACAATTATCAGCAGTAGTGGATAATTCTATAGCAAATCTTTTATCCAAACTGCCAGCTTTTCAGAGAAAGCGTGATTGTTCAGTTTTAAATACAGATAAAAAGGATGAACAATCAGACGCTGACGATGCCTTATCTATTTTACCCTCACATCAATCGGAATTGGCTGTGAGGGAAGGGCTGTCTGAGGGTGAAATTTCAGACTCAGGAAAAATTTCTCAACAGGCAGAACCTGATCTAGTGGCATTTAAGTTTAAGCTAGAACATCTCCGCGCTTTGCTTAAGGAGGTATTAGCTACTCTGGATGACTGTGATTCCATGGTAGTACCAGAATAGTTGTGCAAATTGGACAAAGTTTTAGAGGTCCCAGTGCACGACGACGCTTTTCCAATACCTAAGAGGGTAGGGAACATAGTGGAAAAGGAGTGGGAGAAGCCAGGTGTACCCTTTGCCCCATCTCCTATATTTAAGAAAATGTTTCCCATAGTAGACCCTAGAAGGGACGCATGGCAAACGGTCCCGAAGGTTGAGGGAGCTGTTTCAACACTAGCGAAACGCACAACTATTCCTATAGAGGACAGCTGCGCTTTCAAAGATCCTATGGATAAAAAATTGGAAGGATTGCTTAAAAAGATTTTTGTTCAGCAAGGGTTCATCCTTCAACCAGCTACGTGTGTTATTACTGTCACTTCAGCGGCGACCTTTTGGTTCGAAGAACTAGAAAGGTCGCTCCAGAAAGAGACTTCCTATGAAGAAGTCATGGACAGAATTCACGCATTAAAGTTAGCTAATTCCTTTATATTGGATGCCGCCTTTCAAATAACGAAATTGGTGGCGAAAAACTCAGGTTTTGCTATAGTAGCACGGAGGGCGCTTTGGCTAAAATCCTGGTCGGCAGATGTGTCGTCCAAGACTAAGTTACTGAATATTCCTTTCAAGGGTAAGACCCTTTTTGGGCCGGAATTGAAGGAAATTATTTCAGACATCACTGGGGGTAAGGGCCATGCCCTCCCACAGGATAGGCCTTTTAAGGCTAAGAACAAGTCTAATTTTCGTTCCTTTCGTAATTTCAGGAATGGACCGGCTAATAACTCCACTGCCGCTAGACAAGAAGGTAACGCGGCCCAGCCCAAACCCGCTTGGAAGCCCATGCAAGGCTGGAACAAGGGTAAACAAACCAAGAAACCTGCTGCTGCTACCAAGACAGCATGAAGGGGTAGCCCCCGATCCGGGACCGGATCTGGTAGGGGGCAGACTATCTCTCTTCGCTCAGGCTTGGGCAAGAGATGTTCTGGATCCCTGGGCACTAGAGATAGTTTCCAAGGGATACCTGTTAGAATTCAAGGGACTTCCTCCAAAGGGAAGGTTCCACCTGTCTCGCTTATCTTCAGACCAGATAAAGAAACAGGCATTCTTACATTGTGTAAGAGACCTATCAAAGATGGGAGTGATAAACCCAGTCCCCTCCGGGGAACAAGGTCTATGGTTTTACTCAAACCTGTTTGTGGTTCCCAAAAAAGAGGGAACTTTCAGGCCAATTCTGGATTTTAAGATATTAAACAAGTTCCTCAGAGTTCCATCCTTCAAGATGGAAACCATTCAGACAATCTTACCAACAATCCAGCAGGGTCAATTTTTGACTACCGTGGATCTAAAGGATGCGTATCTGCATATCCCAATCCACAAATCTCATCATCAGTTCCTGAGGTTCGCCTTTCTGGACAAACATTACCAGTTTGTGGCTCTTCCATTCGGTTTAGCCACCGCTCCCAGAATTTTCACAAAGGTGCTAGGGTCCCTTCTAGCGGTCCTAAGACCGAGGGGCATCGCTGTAGCACCTTATCTAGACGACATCCTAATCCAAGCGTCGTCTCTTTCCAAAGCGAGGGCTCATACAGACATTGTGTTGGCTTTTCTCAGATCTCACGGGTGGAAGGTGAACATAGAAAAAAGTTCACTGTCACCGTCCACAAGGGTTCCTTTTCTGGGAACAATAATAGATTCTGTGGAAATGAAGATCTTTCTCACAGACGTCAGAAAGACAAAGCTTCTAAAAGCTTGTCGAGTTCTTCACTCTATTCCTCAACCCTCCATAGCTCAATGCATGGAAGTAATAGGACTAATGGTCGCAGCAATGGATGTGGTTCCTTTTGCTCGAATTCATCTAAGACCATTACAGCTGTGCATGCTCAATCAGTGGAATGGGGACTATACAGACTTTTCTCCCCAAATTCAAGTAGACCAGGTAACCAGGGACTCACTTCTCTGGTGGTTCACCCAGGATCACCTGTCTCAGGGAATGAGTTTCCGCAGACCGGAGTGGGTCATCGTCACGACCGACGCCAGCCTCTTGGGGTGGGGCACGGTCTGGGTCTCTCTGAAAGCTCAGGGCTTATGGTCGCGGGAAGAGTCGCTTCTCCCGATAAACATTTTGGAACTAAGAGCTATATTCAATGCGCTCCTGGCTTGGCCTCAGCTAGCGGAAGCCAGGTTCATAAGATTTCAGTCGGACAACATAACGACTGTTGCGTACATCAATCATCAGGGGGGAACAAAGAGTTCCCTAGCGATGAAGGAAGTAACCAAGATAATCCAATGGGCAGAGAATCACTCCTGCTATCTATCTGCTATTCACATCCCAGGAGTAGACAACTGGGAGGCGGACTATTTGAGTCGTCAGACTTTCCATCCGGGGGAGTGGGAACTCCATCTGGAGGTCTTTGCTCAGTTAACCCAATTATGGGGCATTCCGGACATGGATCTAATGGCGTCCCGTCAGAACTTCAAGATTCCTTGCTACGGGTCCAGATCCAGGGATCCCAAGGCGACTCTAGTGGATACATTAGTGGCGCCTTGGTCGTTCAACCTAGCATATGTGTTTCCACCGTTTCCTCTCCTCCCCAGGCTCATAGCCAGGATCAAACAGGAGAAGGCCTCAGTGATTCTGATAGCTCCTGCATGGCCACGCAGGACTTGGTATGCAGACCTGGTGAATATGTCATTGGCTCCACCATGGAAGCTACCTTTGAGACAGGACCTTCTAGTACAAGGTCCATTCGAACATCCCAATCTAGTTTCTCTGCAGCTGACTGCTTGGAAATTGAACGCTTGATTTTATCCAAGCGTGGGTTTTCAAATTCTGTGATTGATACTCTGGTCCAAGCCAGAAAACTTGTGACTAGAAAGATTTACCATAAAATATGGAAAAAATATATTTGTTGGTGTGAATCCAAAGGATTCTCCTGGAGTAAGATTAAAATTCCAAAGATTCTCTCCTTTCTCCAAGAAGGTTTGGATAAAGGATTGTCAGCTAGTTCTCTAAAAGGACAGATTTCTGCATTATCCGTCTTGTTGCACAAACGACTGGCAGCTTTGCCAGATGTACAAGCTTTTGTTCAGGCTTTGGTTAGAATTAAGCCTGTTTACAGACCCATGACTCCTCCTTGGAGTCTAAATTTAGTTCTTTCAGTTCTTCAAGGGGTTCCGTTTGAACCTTTACATTCCATAGATATTAAGTTACTATCTTGGAAAGTTCTGTTTTTGGTTGCTATTTCTTCTGCTAGAAGAGTTTCTGAATTATCTGCTTTGCAGTGTGATCCACCCTATCTGGTGTTCCATTCAGATAAGGTTGTTTTGCGTACTAAGCCTGGTTTTCTTCCAAAAGTTGTTTCCAACAAGAACATCAACCAGGAAATAGTTGTTCCTTCTTTGTGTCTGAATCCATTTTCCCAGTTTATTACACAATTTAGATGTTGTTCATGCTTTAAAGTTCTATTTAGAAGCAACAAAAGATTTTAGACAAACCTCATCCTTGTTTGTCGTTTACTCTGGTAAGAGAAGAGGTCAAAAAGCTACTGCTACCTCTCTCTCTTTCTGGCTGAAAAGCATTATCCGCTTGGCTTATGAGACTGCCGGACGGCAGCCTCCTGACCGTATCACAGCTCACTCTACTAGGGCTGTGGCTTCCACATGGGCCTACAAGAACGAGGCTTCTGTTGACCAGATATGTAAGGCAGCAACTTGGTCTTCTCTGCACACTTTTGCCAAATTCTACAAATTTGATACTTTCGCTTCTTCGGAGGCTATTTTTGGGAGAAAGGTTTTGCAAGCCGTGGTGCCTTCCGTTTAGGTAACCCGATTTGCTCCCTCCCTTCATCCGTGTCCTAAAGCTTTGGTATTGGTTCCCACAAGTAATGGATGACGCCGTGGACCGGACACACCAATGTTGGAGAAAACAGAATTTATGCTTACCTGATAAATTACTTTCTCCAACGGTGTGTCCGGTACACGGCCCGCCCTGTTTTTTTTTTTTTAATCAGGTTGAAAATTTTTCTTTATACACTACAGTCACCACGGCACCCTATAGTTTCTCCTTTTTCTCCTAACCGTCGGTCGAATGACTGGGGGGCGGAGCCAGAGGGGGAGCTATATGGACAGCTCTTGCTGTGTGCTCTCCTTGCCTTTCCCTGTGGGGGAGAACATTTTCCCACAAGTAATGGATGACGCCGTGGACCGGACACACCGTTGGAGAAAGTAATTTATCAGGTAAGCATAAATTCTGTTTTTACTTTCAACTCGTAATACCAGCGTAACTTGAAGTGAATTTACTTCTACCGCAATTAGCACTCTAGCGAAAGCACTAATAGCCCTCCACTCATAATATGGCCCTCTGTGTTCTGTTTCCACATGTTAAAATTACCTGCTTTAAATGCAAGAAATGAAAAAATAAAAACGAAAAAAAAAAGAAAGATTGTGTGCCCCTTTAACTGGTCTGTGTTGAAGACACTCACTGGCTCATAAGGACAACACACACATTTATCTTGGTACAGGTGACACGCTCCACAACCATAAAAGTATTTTTTCAGCACAAGAATCTGTTTGTTTGAAAAAAATAATATATTTCAAATGCCCTCTTTAAAACATGTCCATATTAATGTTACTATTAAATTCAAGAATTTAAGTATATCTTTATTTCTTTTGTCAAAGAGGTTGAGTCATGAGAGGTCTGAAGGTGAAAGTGAACACTGAATAAATTGCACTTCAGACCATTCCTGTATATACAAAGCAGGATGTCATGTGATACTTCAGCAAACTTACATCAGGCATTCTGGTGAGACAGTTAATTGGTAGATGTTGCTTAAATGGGCTCATGATGTTTGCAATTTGAATTATAAATGACCTACATCTGCTTGCCTGTTTGAAACAAAATAGAGACAGGAGGGAACAGGTTAGCTGGCACCATGCCCTCTTTTTCAGTTCATTTTGAAGGTGAGCTGAATGTCAGAATCTACTATTCGTATTTTATTTTCCAAATTTCAGTGATTGGGACCCAACAGAGGTGATCTGGGTGAAATATTTTGGAACAAAGCTGCAAATAATATATGAGATGTACCTAACCTAAGAAAATAATATTTTAAAGTTGGATTTAGCAGTTATAGATAGAGGTCATTACTAGTAATGTGCAATTAAAAACCAGGGGCAATATGTGACCCTCAGAGTGTTCCCCAAGACCTCATACTCCTGTATAAGACAAAACAGGTAGTCTAACTTTTACCCTGAGGAAACACAAATGCTATAATGCGACATGCAGTGGCGGGATAAGACAGCCCCCATATGCCTTCCAACTATGACTGCTCGTCATTTGCACATCATTTTGTACAGGTTCCCCACAGTTCTGCCAGACCCATCAGTGCAATGTCTTGACCTGCTCATAACATGCCTAACCCCAGCCATGGACTATCTGACCACACCCCATTGGGCCCTCACCACCAACACCACCACAAAACAACCAGTGGGCCTCTGACAAGTTGCTCCCCATTAAGAAAACCCTAGAGATGACACTAAAAACATAGTAACAAAACAACACTTTATTTTCCACTCTTAAAGAGACAGTGTAAAAATAAAAGTCCACGTGAAATGATTAATTATGGGTGTACATACAGTATGTAAACACACTACACACATACACACACACACACACACATGGGGTTGCCATTTCCCTTGTTCAGAGGAAAATTGCCTTGTATTTCGGACTGGACTGACATTTTTGGGTAGGATCAGACTGATATAATTCAGAAAAGTTTTCCTCTGTGAAAAGCACAATTTGGCTAAAAGAAGCTTCTCCCAGATGGTAACCGGGCCATAGAATAAGACACTGAGCTATTGTTCACTCCTGGCAGACTGCTTCTCTTTTGGTATATATTTGTATTATGAACCTCGGTAAATTCTTCCTAAAGGTGATGGGGAAACCAGATGTGGACTCCTTGACCCAATGTGCATAAAATAATATGGCTGCACCTCACCGAGGGGTCCCAAGGGAGACCGGCACAATCATCTGGGGTTGTAATTTCCCTTGTTCAGAGGAGAATTGCCTTGTTAGGCGGGATCAGACTAATATATTTAATAAATTTTCTCTGTGAAAAGCACAATTGGGCTAAAAGAATATACTCTGAGGTGGTAACCCAGGCCATAGAACAAGTCACTGAGCTGTCGCTCATTCCTGGCAGACTGCTGTTCTTTCTGTATGTATATATATAATCAAAAAGGAAAATAACAACATCTTACAACCGCTGCATGTTAACTTCAGTTTTTGACGAGCCAGAAACTTCAGGGGTAGATTGCAGCATCCGCTGCTTAATAAATCTACCCCAATGCGTGGAATAGCAAAGACATTTAGAGAAACGCCTGAGCTTCTATACAATGTTTTAATCTATGAATGTGAACATATTAGAATTGAGGCCTACATTAGGGAGGGCAAACTACTCATATGATGCTGCTCTATAATCCACAAGTTTATGTAGATTTTGAATAAAAGGAGTGGTAGTGTCTCTGGTGTCCTGAATTGGGATAATTTATATTCATAACATTTAAACAAAAAATCTTTCCAAATCAATTTTTTCCTGTTTTATGTTTACCAATGTAACAATTGTCAGGATTCAAAAATAATTTCTAACCACAATTGTCAGTTGAAGGCTCTGAACCAATGGGCGAGATTCATTATAACTAGACTTGTTCCGGTTTGGTTTATTCAAATCATTTGGAAAATAAATATTTGAAAACATTTGTTTCCACGAATATTCTTCTGCTGCACTATTTGGTATTTGTATTGTTGTAAACCAAACAAATACTGAATATTTGTGGTACATTTACATTTTTTTTGTTAAACCATTGTACATTTATAGATGATAGACAGACAGAAAGAAAGATAGATAGATTAGATAGACAGACAGACAGACAGATAGCTAGATGGATAGATAGATAGATAGATAGATAGATATATTAGAAAGACAGGCAGACAGACAGACAGAAAGACAGACAGACAGACAGAAAGATAGGCAGACAGATAGATAGACAGATAGATAGATAGATAAATTGATAGATAGATAAATTATAGATGATAGATAGATTATAGATCAATGATAAATAGATGATAGATAGATGATGATTGATAGATAGATAGATAGATAAATAGATAGTTAGATAGAAGGATTAGATCGACATATAATAACACTCATGCCTGTACATCAACTCTAAGCTGTCTTGTAATCTATCACTGGCTATTAGACCACAAATGGATGAGGCTGTTTGGAAGCCAGGGGTCTAAGAGCTGTCATAATTTGCAGTGATATATAGTGTGAGGTTATCATTTTATCATCTAACCTGCCATCTATTATCACTGTCAGAATGTCAGCTTACCAGAATTATCTGAAACAGATGAGGCTCCGGCACAATAATATTAAACCTATTTAGAGAAAATATAGATTTTTCTTTTATAATTTATTTAGGCATAAAGAAAACATACAAGAAAAGTACATAAATCTAAAAGAGATGTGGACATAAAAATACATAATCAGCAAAGGTAGACAGTCTGATAAGTGTATACATTAGAATATACAAGCAAGTGGTCAAGGATTAACATACAATACAGAAGGCTATTATTTTCATAGCAATTATAATAATATTAATAGTGTTTGTTTTGTTTGTTTTTTCATTTTAATTAGAAATAAACTGAGTAAACCCAGAGTTCACATTATTACAGAAAAGATTATATGTATGCTAGTACAGTATCATTTAGATCAGTGCTTTCCAAACTGTGTGCCGTGACACGTTAGTGTGTCGGCGGTAGTGTGTAGGTGTGTCTCTGCTTCGGCACTAATTTCTTTTCATTTGAAAACATTTTTGGGTTTCTGACTTTCCGCCTGCCTGCTACGCATATCACATGGTTGACACTTGATAGATACCTAGTGGGTCATAGATCATCTTAACCTATTGGTGCAGCTCAGTGGGAACTGAAACTATTCCCATTGGCAGCTTTGGCGGCACGTTGGCTCCTGACTGCACGTGTAGTCTTCTCAATCGGATCATGACTGCAAGTGTAGTCAGTGAGTGGGACAGCAGTGTGTTTGCAGCACAGGCAGTAGTCAGTCGGACTCAGAGCTCTGAGGGCGGTAGCTTAAACGCTGAGCAGAAGTCAGAAGTCAAAGTGTTTTATTTTTGCAGCTAGCTCCCAGTAGTGCATTGCTGCCCCTGCTCTTGATATATGGATAGGGAGTGGAAGCTTTAAAATGCTTGATGATAAAATGCTAGTGTCTTTATCTAATATTCCACCAAATATTCAGAAACTGTGTTCATCCCATCAACCTCATACATCCCATTAAAATAGTAAGTAGCTATTGGTGTTATTAAACTTTCTTTTTAAAAATTTGCATATACATACTGTTACTTGTAAATACATTCCGTAATTATATATTTTATGTATGTGTCCGTATCTCTTAAAACAAATTAGTTTAATCTCCTATTTGCTAGTACAACTAAATTACTGTGTCGCGAAATGATGAAGGTCTAAAAAGTGTGTCACCAACATGAAAAGTTTGGAAAACTCTGATTTAGATCTTTGGTTCCCCTGAGTTCCATTCAGCCCTGTCATGGTGACATTGACTAAAGAGTGGTTTCCGATCTTGAAGCTTCAAGATTGATTGTACCCAAACATAAAATAAGTGTAGGAAGGTGAGGAAAAAAAGGGAGGATAAAGGTAGTTGAGAGAAAAGGGGAAAAAATGGTGTGGGAGGGGAGAGGAGGAGACCATATACACCAAACTTCTATATGTGTGAGCTTACTAAGTTTGTGTGGGATTTCACTGTTGATTAAGACTGAGCAGTGGTTTTGGGTATAACTGGGAAATTATGTGAGTGCAGGGATTCCTCCCATAAGAACTTTACTTTCAGGAAAGGAGTACCTTTATTATGCTTTATGTTTCCCTATTCCTTGAGACTTAACCGTTCTGTGACTCTAATCTTCTACATAGTTTCAGAGGGGGTTAGTACAGACTTCTAATGGCGAGTAATTAGGGACTATTTGTAACAAAATTAATCTAAGCTTACAGGGAAATTTTGGTAGATCATTTAGCAGAGCTATTCTAGGAGCTAAAGAGAGGTCTTTAGGTAATATGAAACTAAAATGAGTTTCTACAGTATGCTAGAGTGGAATTATTTTAGTGCAATGCCACCACATATAGTAGACTGCTGTATTTCCCCGCACCCCCTCCAGCAACATCTTGTGGCACCTGACTATATATTGCTCAAACGTGTTGGCGTCAGAAACCAGCAGAGAAGTAATTTATCATTAGTTTAAGTATTTGCGGAGAGGTGGAGGATTTGTGGGTACATCCAAATATCCTATCCCATTCATTCCTATATAGACTTACAGCTAGCTCTCTTTACCATCTAGACGTGAAATCCAGTAATGTTATCTTGTCTGGAGCTTGTAAAAGTTTCTCTGAGGGAAAGTGGATATTTAACTGTGGATTTATTCATACATAACATCTCATAAGGGCCTGAAAAGATCTATTTTTTTGTGGGCAAGTGAGAATAAAATGTGATATTTGGGGCCGATCTATTATGATGGGGGCAGACATGATTCACTGTAGCGGATCATGTCTGCTCGACATCGCTAAATGCCAATAGCATACATTGTATGCATTTAACATTGCACAAGCATTTCTAGAGAAATTCTTGTGCAATGCCGCCCCTTGCAGATTCGCGGACAATCAGCTGCTAGAGTGTCAATCATCTCAATCGTATCTGATCTAAGAGGTGGCGGATAAGTTATAGGCGGATAAGTTAAGTTGGCTAGTTGGATTGTTGGTCCCACTCCTGCATTTTTTTATTACCCTTGTCTAATACTCCAACTATTCCTGCATTTAGAGGGACTGTGGGGAGCATTCAGTGGCATCATTGCGACCAGAGGTCACAATCTGATCGCAAGAGTGAAAGAGGTGTCTGTGTATGTTGTGGGGGTCTGATTTCCTTAGGAACAAAGCAAAAAGCACCGACCCTATGAATCTAGGGAGACCTACTATTTAGTGTCTTCCGACCCATGCTAGTTAAGCACTCTCTGAAGGGTAATGGCTTGGTAGTAATCCTTCATGTTTGGTAGTCCTAATCCACTACCCACATTAGTCCTTCTGGGTATTGTGAAGTAGAGAATTACCATTTTTTTCAAAAAGCATTTTGGAGTTAGAAGAAAGAAAGATGATTAAGTACTTGATGGCTTCCTTTTGGAATAGAAGAGGACAGTTGAGATGCAGAATATTTAGGATTTTTGATTTCTGAATGTTAATTAAGAATTAGAAAAATTGTGGCAAACTCCCTCAGGATCTCTGGAATAGAACAGTTGGGCAGTGTGACTGTGAATTAGATATCATCCACATACAATGCAATTTTAAAGTCGTGGGGATCCACTAGAATGCCACCAATATTTTGATTTGATCTAATGTAAGAGGCAAGTACATCCATAGAAAGGAAAAAATGCAGATAAGGGGCAGCCCTTGCACTTACCATTTTTAATGTAAAAGAGGATATAAAGTGTCCCATTAGCTTTTACTTTTGCAGAAGAGGAAGAGTATGAACTGAAGATACAACACATACTTTTATGACCAAAACCAGAAAGACTCTAAAGTTGAGTGCTATCCTTGCACTTGGACTGCCGCCTATTTCTTTGCCTAGTTGGCTTTTTGTTTTCCTGTACTTTGGCTCCACCTGCCAGCAACTGCGGTTAATTGGCAATTACTCTCTGGTTATATATACTCAGCACTTTCAGAAGTCTTTGCCTGTTTATTAAGTTGCTATTCAGGGTGTGCTGTGCATTGCTATTTGGATTGCTCTCTGTTACAGACTTGGATTTTGATTCTAGACCCTGCTTTTTCTCTGCCGCTTGGTACTTTGTTGGATTTGCTATTTACTTTGATCTCAGAACTAGACTTTGACTATGCTTTGCTTTAACCCCTTTTACCTTGCTGGATTCTTTGCCTTTCTGTTGCTGACCTGGATTACCCTCGACTACGCTCTAGCCTTGTGACTGTTACCTGTACTTCACCAGATTGCATGCTTTACTAGTACTATTTTTCCTCTTTTAGTATCTCCAGATCTATTTAGTACTGTAAAGTCCAGACTGCACCAAGAGCTTCAGGCTGGTTATTATTCCTATCTCCACCGTAATTTATGGGTTACTCCATGCTGTACCTATGCTTTGTGTTGTTATTGTACTTAACTCCCTGTCTCTCCACTTGACACTGAATCAGGTGTGACAACCAGGTTTTAAAATAACAGTAATGTGCACTTCCTGCATCACATTATAAAGTGTTGCCCTTGTCTAAGGATTCAGTTATTGATGGACATACATGTAGGATACATGTTAACTTCAATTGCGCTTAAGCAATCACATTTACTTACAACTTGTAATACGAGCGATAAATCTGACACGCAAAATCAAACCGCGATAAACCCCTTTTCCCTCGTGCGGAACTATTAGCGCACCTCTCATAATCTGGCCCTTATTTTTCTTAGGGACAGATAAAGTGGCAAGCAAAGCTTTGTGGAATATAAAGTAACTATTTAACTATTTAAATCCCTTGATATAAAAAGTCTGTTTACCTGTTGTAATAATAAAAAAAGAAAACTAAGCAGTGGATATAAGAAATAATTGTAATATGCATTAATCATAGTTTTGAAATGATTTTACCTTTTGATTTTATTTATTTTTTATTCTGTACAGGGTGCATTACTTCCTCTCACAGCCTATCGTTTGTACACTTTATTTGTCTCTAATTTTCACACAATTTACCATGCTGGTCACAAATTTTAATTTGTATATGTTTTGAGAAGAGTATAAATAAAGTTATGGTACAATAAAATGATGTGCACTTTTGTCTTGATAGAAGAATTTGGCATAAATGTGAAATCCAGCAGATGGAAAAGAAATTTGTACAGGATCTCCTCATTGATGCTTATTAAAATCTTTAGGACTATGATGTGAGAGAAGATTTCCATGTACAGTATAATAATCAATTAAATTAGTATTTTATCCACATTTGACTGTGTTTTGTATTATGGTGTATACACTGTGTATTTAAGAAAATACAATTTTAAAAATAGTTTTAAATTTGCACTTTTGTGCTGTAAAAATAATATAGTAAGTGTTTAATAAAAGAAAATGACATTGAGTGATATATTTGTATTATTGAGTGATATATTTATATCTCCTTTTTATCTATAAATGTACTGACTATCATTAACGAGATTAAAAGCTATACATTTTCTGAATCCCATTAATTGCACCTGAGTGCTCTTTTAGACAGGGTGCAGGATAAATACCCTAAATGAAACTAGCATGTATAATATATAATGCTTTTATTAACAAATAATTATACATTTGCACAAACTGGTAGTTAAATCATTTTTATGAATGTATTAATTATTTGATTAAGGGTTATTGAAAAATTAAACAATGACAAATCAAACAAATATTTAAGTGATACTCACACTGATGGCAAGAGGATACTAACGTCTGTAATTGAAACACCAAAACATTGTGAGAGTCAATCAGGCAGAGGCCATGCACTTGAATTCCATCCACTGTAAAAAATCATGAATGCTGCTAAGCAACACTGGCTATATCTCTACATGTAGGCTGTGAAAATATATGTTTCACTGGGTTTAGAAACCTTTCAGGATATCAAAGTCATACTGGATACTAAAGTATAACTTTCTACTACAGTGTTAGATTGTATTATGTAGTGTGGTCTTTGGTTTGCAGGCAGAATCCCTAAGTTGCTAGGGAATATCGAGTGCTATGAGGCTGTTCTTGGAGTCTGAACTAGTAGTTTTGTTGGTTGACCTGTAGGTTTTTTTCTGCTATCCAGTGTATTGGGATAATGCCACCAGCACTTGCCTATTCATAAAGCAGTGCACAGGAGTGCATTACTGAACTCACGATCATGAATGCTTGCTCCAGTTTACAACTTTAATAATGTAGGCGCAGGCACTTCGAAAGGCACCCTTGCAAAAGGAGTTCAAACTTAGAGTGCATGGATATGCTTCCCCTTTAGAAACCATGCATAGGTTCTCCTAGGCAGATACAATGCAGCAAGTTTAAAAAAAACGATAAAAGAAGAAATTATACATCCTTTGCATAGAAACTTGTAGTCACCATTTTGTTTTCAGTTCACTCCAAGATGGAAACAATTAATAGATGTAAATATTGTCAAAAACAATACTTGTGCAAGTTAAATAGAGGCCATAGTAATAGAAAAATGGTGCACAGTCTGCTCATCCTGACAACATAAAAAGATGGATTCAGATGGTTTAGCAGTGGTGAGGATGGAAATGGATTGCGATAGCTTCCTTTAAAAGTCGTGATAAAGCAGTCCCCTTTTAAAACACTGTAATTACTGTTAGTAATAATCTCGACAGTGCCAGTGTGACCTTTAAGCAAATATTAAAAATAAATATTAAAAAAACTAATATTTGTAGATGTTTAGGTCCTGTAATGACTTTTCCTACAGATCCCCTTAACTGTGCAGGATATAAAATACTCATTACATATGCAGTGTATGTATATGTACTAGACTTGTGCAGTGCCAAAATATTCGGTGTGTTGGAATATTTCTTTAAATATTCATCTACTGCTCTATTCGGTTTTTGTTTCTTTATAAACTAAACAAATACTGAATACTCGTGGAACATTTACATTTTTTTTCTTTAAAAAAAAAGAAAAAATATTCCTTTGCTACAGGTGAAAAAAGTTCACCTGTAGTATTATACTTACCACTAGCATACTGGAGAGCCGTGCTAACCCTGTTCTGTCTTCTCAAAGACTCGGGTCGGGATAATAGGAGGCTTAGCGTGACGGATTTGGGATTTAAAGAAAACAAATTAATGCTGATGAATTTTGTCAGTATTTTTTCTTTTTTTTTTTAAATTTTTTTCTGGTGCTTTCATTCAGATATTTGTTTTGTGAAAGCGAAGCAAATATCCGTTTTTTGTTACAAACTTGCATTTGTAACAAAATAAATGCCCATCTCTGATATGTACCTATACATATGTAAATGGGTGCCCTGTTCACTGTACGCATCCTCTAAAAAAGGGAAGAATGGACTGCAGCTTTATTTTTGTCAAATTAGTGTATTTTTTTATAATGACTCACACACTCGGCACTCTCCACACATACCAATAAATAACACAACTACAATGAAGTGGGGTGAAAAGGCCGCAGCCCGCTTTTATTAACTCAAACAGGTAGTTAACAAACTAAGGCCTAGATTTGGAGTTCGGCGGTAAATGGGCTGCTAACGCTCCGCGGGCTTTTTTCTGGCCGCACCATAAATTTAACTCTGGTATCGAGAGTTCAAACAAATGCTGCGTTAGGCTCCAAAAAAGGAGCGTAGAGCATTTTTACCGCAAATGCAACTCTCGATACCAGAGTTGCTTACGGACGCGGCCGGCCTCAAAAACGTGCTCGTGCACGATTCCCCCATAGGAAACAATGGGGCTGTTTGAGCTTAAAAAAAACCTAACACCTGCAAAAAAGCAGCGTTCAGCTCCTAACGCAGCCCCATTGTTTCCTATGGGGAAACAATTCCTACGTCTGCACCTAACACTCTAACATGTACCCCGAGTCTAAACACCCCTAGCCTTACACTTATTAACCCCTAATCTGCCGCCCCCGCTATCGCTGACCCCTGCATATTTTTTTAAACCCCTAATCTGCCGCTCCGTAAACCGCCGCAACCTACGTTATCCCTATGTACCCCTAATCTGCTGCCCTAACATCGCCGACCCCTATATTATATTTATTAACCCCTAATCTGCCCCCCTCAACGTCGCCGACACCTGCCTACACTTATTAACCCCTAATCTGCCGAGCGGACCTGAGCGCTACTATAATAAAGTTATTAACCCCTAATCCGCCTCACTAACCCTATCATAAATAGTATTAACCCCTAATCTGCCCTCCCTAACATCGCCGACACCTACCTTCAATTATTAACCCCTAATCTGCCGACCGGAGCTCACCGCTATTCTAATAAATGTATTAACCCCTAAAGCTAAGTCTAACCCTAACACTAACACCCCCCTAAGTTAAATATAATTTTTATCTAACGAAATAAATTAACTCTTATTAAATAAATGATTCCTATTTAAAGCTAAATACTTACCTGTAAAATACATCCTAATATAGCTACAATATAAATTATAATTATATTATAGCTATTTTAGGATTAATATTTATTTTACAGGCAACTTTGTAATTATTTTAACCAGGTACAATAGCTATTAAATAGTTAAGAACTATTTAATAGCTACCTAGTTAAAATAATAACAAAATTACCTGTAAAATAAGTCCTAACCTAAGTTATAATTAAACTTAACACTACCCTATCAATAAAATAATTAAATAAACTACCTACAATTACCTACAATTAACCTAACACTACACTATCAATAAATTAATTAAACACAATTCCTACAAATAAATACAATTAAATAAACTAGCTAAAGTACAAAAAATAAAAAAGATCTAAGTTACAGAAAATAAAAAAATATTTACAAACATAATAAAAATATTACAACAATTTTAAACTAATTACACCTACTCTAAGCCCCCTAATAAAATAACAAAGCCCCCCAAAATAAAAAATTCCCTACCCTATTCTAAATTAAAAAAGTTACAAGCTCTTTTACCTTACCAGCCCTGAACAGGGCCCTTTGCGGGGCATGCCCCAAGAATTTCAGCTCTTTTGCCTGTAAAAAAAACACATACAATACCCCCCCCAACATTACAACCCACCACCCACATACCCCTAATCTAACCCAAACCCCCCTTAAATAAACCTAACACTAAGCCCCTGAAGATCTTCCTACCTTGTCTTCACCATACCAGGTTCACCGATCCGTCCTGAAGAGCTCCTCCGATGTCCTGATCCAAGCCCAAGCGGGGGCTGAAGAGGTCCATGATCCGGTCAAAGTCTTCATCCAAGCGGGGCAGAAGAGGATCTTCCATCCGATTGAAGTCATCATCCAGGCGGCATCTTCGATCTTCTTCCATCCGGAGCGAAGCGGCAGGATCCTGAAGACATCCAGCGCGGAACATCCATCCGGACCGACGACTGAACGACGAATGACTGTTCCTTTAAGGGACGTCATCCAAGATGGCGTCCCTCGAATTCCGATTGGCTGATAGGATTCTATCAGCCAATCGGAATTAAGGTAGGAATTTTCTGATTGGCTGATGGAATCAGCCAATCAGAATCTAGTTCAATCCGATTGGCCGATCCAATCAGCCAATCAGATTGAGCTCGCATTCTATTGGCTGATCGGAACAGCCAATAGAATGCGAGCTCAATCTGATTGGCTGATTGGAACTTGGTTTATTTAATTGTATTTATTTGTAGGAATTGTGTTTAATTAATTTATTGATAGTGTAGTGTTAGGTTAATTGTAGGTAATTGTAGGTAGTTTATTTAATTATTTTATTGATAGGGTAGTGTTAGGTTTAATTATAACTTAGGTTAGGATTTATTTTACAGGTAAATTTGTTATTATTTTAACTAGGTAACTATTAAATAGTTATTAACTATTTAATAGCTATTGTACCTGGTTAAAATAATAACAAAGTTGCCTGTAAAATAAATATTAATCCTAAAATAGCTATAATATAATTATAATTTATATTGTAGCTATATTAGGATTTATTTTACAGGTAAGTATTTAGCTTTAAAAAGGAATCATTTATTTAATAAGAGTTAATTTATTTCGTTAGATTTAAATTATATTTAACTTAGGGGGGTGTTAGTGTTAGGGTTAGACTTAGCTTTAGGGGTTAATACATTTATTAGAATAGCGGTGAGCTCCGGTCGGCAGATTAGGGGTTAATAATTGAAGGTAGGTGTCGGCGATGTTAGGGAGGGCAGATTAGGGGTTAATACTATTTATGATAGGGTTAGTGAGGCGGGTTAGGGGTTAATAACTTTATTATAGTAGCGCTCAGGTCCGCTCGGCAGATTAGGGGTTAATAAGTGTAGGCAGGTGTCGGCGACGTTGAGGGGGGCAGATTAGGGGTTAATAAATATAATATAGGGGTCGGCGATGTTAGGGGCAGCAGATTAGGGGTACATAGGGATAACGTAGGTGGCAGCGATTTGCGGTCGGAAGATTAGGGGTTAATTATTTTAAGTAGCTGGCGGCGACGTTGTGGGGGGCAAGTTAGGGGTTAATAAATGTAATACAGGGGTCGGCGGGGTTAGGGGCAGCAGATTAGGGGTACATAAATATAACGTAGGTGGCGGTCGGCAGATTAGGGGTTAAAAATTTTAATCGAGTGGCGGCGGTGTGGGGGGAGCTCGGTTTAGGGGTACATAGGTAGTTTATGGGTGTTAGTGTACTTTAGGGTACAGTAGTTAAGAGCTTTATAAACCGGCGTTAGCCAGAAAGCTCTTAACTCCTGCTATTTTCAGGCGGCTGGAATTTTGTCGTTAGAGCTCTAACGCTCACTTCAGAAACGACTCTAAATACCAGCGTTAGAAAGATCCCATTGAAAAGATAGGCTACGCAAATGGCGTAGGGGGATCTGCGGTATGGAAAAGTCGCGGCTGAAAAGTGAGCGTTAGACCCTTTAATCACTGACTCCTAATACCAGCGGGCGGCCAAAACCAGCGTTAGGAGCCTCTAACGCTGGTTTTGACGGCTACCGCCGAACTCCAAATCTAGGCCATAAAATCCCTTAACCATTGCGGTTATAACCTAGGGTTCCGCCTACCAACAAGCCACATGTGCCTTCCACTGGCTACTGCCAGGCTCGCCCCCAATCTTTAAACTCTCCCTCATCTTCCGATGAGGTACCACATATTCTTCAAGTCGCCTCATAAGCCCAGCACCCACCATAGCCCAACCTAACGTTGAGCGCCGCCCACCCGGGCTAAGGCCTTTTGTACCCCTTAAACAGGTGTAACCCAACTTCATTTAGATACACACCATCTTTAAGGAAGAAACAACTCCCGGACTCCCCCTCAAAATGAACATGGCGAATGCTAAAACCCCCCAACTGCGCTACAAAACTTGAAATTGCCCTATTAACCTTTCTTCTAGAGGCATCAAGCCTTTCTGACATCCCAAGCCAATCTCCACACAAGTCTGGACTTAATCTCCGACCAAATGATAAACACTTGGGGAAACAAATCCTTCAGCATCCTCATCCCATCTCTAATTTTGTCCACTAGCTCTTTTTGAGCCATGAACCCTAAATCATTTCCTGCCACTTGAATCACCAGGATGTCAGGAGGCCTGTACAATCTAGCATAATCACAAACTGTGGTCACCGCCCAGTTCCATCTGAGACCTCTCACCCCAAACCATTTAACCACAACTTGATCTCTGGGAAGGCTCAATTGGATCCCCATGTCCTTCACTGCTGCTACCTTCCTTGCCCACTATCCAACACTGAACTGGACCTGTTAAGGAACACAAAACACTAGACTTTCATGCTCTGCCTTATATAACCGATTTCCACCTCCCTACATTCTTCACCACCTCCTCACTCAAACCCAACTCATATGCCTCTGTTGCTGCTTCTATTCTAAACAAATGGCAGCCAAATCCCTCAGGTCCACACCCGCTGCTTCCAAAGACCTCCTAAGCACGGCCCCAAACTGATACTTCGAAACTACATATCCATCCTCATGCCTCAAAAGAGAGCCCTACCCTACCGGTCGCATTGCCAAATATTCAGCCACCAACAACACAGGACAACATTCCCCCTATGGCAAACAATCATATAATTTGCCCCTTACCCTCCTGATCAGTTTTAGATTTTCTCCTCAATCCACTCCACAAGGCATGACACCCACCCGCTCCTGGACATCCTGCTGCCACACTTCCTCATCCTGCGGAACCACTTCACCCACACTGGGACATATGCCTTACAAGTATTTTGGGCTAACGCCCTTCTTGCCAACTTCAAACCTCTATAAAGTCCATCTGCCACAACTCCCAAGGGCACCTCGCCCCCTCCACCTCCGCATCTGGTGCTGCTTCCTGGAATCTCTGCCACTGCAACCGGGAAAGCAATTACATTCTGCTTCCCGAGCACATGCACTGCCCGAAAAAAACACATTCCCCCTCAAACATTGTAGAAAAAACACCCGAAGGAGCCTATTGACAGGCACTGACTTTGCTGTCAACTTATTGATGACAAATACCACCCCCAAGTTGTCCGAGGGAAAAGTTACACTCCTGTTCTCCAGCAAATCCTTCCACAGCATCACCGCCACCACCAGTGGAAACAATTCCAAGAACACCAAGTTCTTGGTCAAGCCCCCCGCCTTCCATTCTCCCAGCCAGGTATCAGCACACCACCTGCCATTCAAATATGCCCCAAAGCCACGCGCCTCGGACGCATCAGTATACAGGTGCAGCTCATCATCCGACACTACTCCTTCACGTATAAATGACCATCCGTTGAACTCTTCCAAAAACACCAACCATACTCTCAAATCCTCCTTTAAATCCTTTGAAATGCGGATCCTATGGTTTGGCTTCTTCCCACATGCCGTTGCCATAGCCAGCTGTCTCCCAAATACTCTCCCCACTGGTGTCACATGATAGGCAAAGTTTAATTTGCCTAAGAGCTACTGCAATTCCCTCAGCATCACCTTTCTTTTGCCCAACATCCGGGCAATGACCTCCTTCAGGTCCTCCACCTTCTTCATAGGCAGAGCACAATCCATGAATACCAAATCAATCTGGATCCCCAGGAAACACCAAACCCTCCGTTTTCCCCAGTGCTATCAGAATCCAGAATTGTTCGACAGCTTCCTCAAATGTCCTCAACAACAACTCACAATCTCTAGAGTCCGCCGACTTTACAAACAGAAAATCATCCAAATAATGGACAATGGAATCCCAACCCGCCATGTCCCTCACAACCCACTCAACAAAGGTACTGAATTTCTCAAAATACGCGCAAGAAATAGAACAACCCATGGGTAAGCATAAATCTACAAAGAATTCCCTCTGAAAATGGCAACCCAACAAATGGTGACAGACTGGATGAACCGGTAAAAGTCGAAAGGCTACCACCACATCAACCTTTGCCAACACGACACCCACACCTGCCCTCTTGACCATGCTCACGGCCCTATCAAAAGAAGCATATCACACTGCAGTCAGAGCCGGGTCAATCCCATCATTCACTGAAAACCCTTTTGGATGAGACAGATGGTGAATCATCTGGAATTGCCCTGCTGTTTTCATTGGGACCACACCCAATGGGGAAACTAGTAGATTCACAAAATACTACCTCCTTTTTCAACTTAGCACGCACCACCTCCGGAAATTGCTCCGCAGACCTCAAATTGACTGGAACCCCCAACCCCTTTGATTCAATAAAAGGAATACAGAACCCCGAACTAAAACCCGAAAGCAACAGCTTCACATCCCCTGCTCTTCCCCTTTTCCTACTGTACCACTTTAGCCACGGCAGCATCTCTTTTACCTTCACCGGTATCCACTCCCGCAGCATCCCCCTCTCCATTTTTACTGCTTCCTTTACTCTTCTGAAAACATTTTGCTACTGAATGAGCTCCCCCATAGCCAAAACACTCATGTTTGTACTTGCAGGCTTCCCCAAATCTGCATGCCCCCTTGTTAAACTGGAAGCACAAACCTTTCTTAATCACCACCGCTGTGGCACCCACTCCCCTGACCCACTTCCCCCAATTCCCCAGCTCTTAAAGGACTGATCCCTTAATGGTATCATCAGTTCCCTCATCTCATGGTCATCCCACCGCATCTCCGGATGCACTGCCAACCTCTGGCGAAACTGTTCGTCGTAATGCCACCAAGCTAAGCCCCCGTACATCTGCTGAGCTCCTGCAATTTCATCAAAATAGCAGAACATTGCCAAACTTGGCTCAGGAAACTTTTCACCCATCACACTGGCCAATATACAAAAGGCCTTAGACCAATTGGAAAATGTTTTTGGCAACTTTCTCCATTTATTCTTTCCTCCTCTTATTTTTTCCCCTGCTCCATATTCGGATCCTCCTTTATCTCAATAAAGTGATCCAAAGGGAGCAATGAGAACAACTCTACAAACTCCCTCTTCCAAATCTTCTCCTTAACCTCTTTGCTCAGATTGATCCCCAATGGCCCCACCGAGCATAGACATGGCCACCTCAACAACTGGTCCACCACCTTCAGAACCTCCCCTGACGCTGCAGAGGCTGAACCCCCTTTATCCACCCCAGCAGCTGAGGCTTCCCCAACTGCTGTCCCTGGCTGCCAATACCACTCCCCCATCCACAGGTGGGACCCATACCTGGCTGTTTTTTCAAATCCACAATCAGCTCACCCCCCTTTTTCCCTTCCTTTTAACTGGGATACTAGCTCCTTCAACTCTTTCAACACCAGCTCATGCACTCTCCTACCACTCCCCGTAATGTCCCCAACCCCCTGTGAGGAACCTGCCGTCTTACCTGCCGGCCTTCCACCTGACTCATTGTCCACTCGCCATGCCCACGCTCCTGACCCTTTCCTCCAAGCTCCCTTGGGCTCTCATCATACTCCTTCCGCTGCTATGTGACCTTGACCCCTCCCTCCCCTCGTGTGCTCCGTGCTTGCTTCCAGCCTGCCCCATGTGGGTGACGTGTACGCCTCCCGTTCTCTGTAGCCCCTCTGAGGTGTCCAGGATCTATCCCTCTGTTGTACACTCCTGCTCCTGTCCTCCATCACTTGCCTCTCCAAGCTAGCGTTAGCCCTCTGCAAAGGAGGAGGCGTATTACACCTCTGTGCCCTGTCTAATTCCCCACTACCCCCTCCCTACCCCTCCCTTGCCTATCATTCCTTCGCCCCAGCTGCTCCCTAACATTTCCCCCCTGCCCCACACCAGGCACCAGGGAACAAAGCAGCTGCATCAGCCCAGCCATGTCTCCTACCTGAGCCATGTTTTCTGGTTTTGTGTGTTGCTCCACTGTGCTCTCCTCCCCCGTAAAGTCACTGTAAGATTTGTTCACCCACAGGACATCCTCCTCTAGGTCCTGCAATGATGACTGCGCCAATGGAAAACCCTGCTGCTCCCCAGGGATGCCGACCAAATCCTCCGGATCTGTAAATGAACCAACAGACAAGTCACTTCCTTGCCTGAACCCCCTCTCCATTCCCCCTCCTCCCTCAGTCCTCACCTCCCCACCTCCCACCCTCTGCGCCTGACTATTGCTCCCCCTCTTAGATCCCCTGCTCCTAACACCCTTTCCCCCCTACCCCTCCCAAGTCCCCTTATCTCTTGTTCCAATCCCTCTACCGCCCCCCAACCCCCCCTGCTCTCCATTCCCCTTTCCACAAACATTCCCCATGCCTAACCTCATGTCTTGTGCACCCCTACCTCCTGGAGATATCCTCACGCTATGTGTCCCCAAACTCCTTTCCCCAAGCCCCTGAGCTCTGCTCTCCAGCTGCCCTCCCCTCACCTCCTGCCTTGATCCTCCTCTGCCTTCACCCCAAGACACATCCTCTCCCTGCCCATCACCTCTCACCCCCCCCCGCTCAACCCTACCTGCCGCTACAACCTCTCGCCCACTCCTCCTCTATGCGGCCTCCTGCTCTCTGCCGCTCCCTGTATGCGGCGTCTCACCCATGATGTCACTGCTCCCGGTCATTCAACATCTCTGCCACCCTCTGATGGCTTCTGCCTCCAACGTGGGTGACGTGCTCCTAGCCCCAGTGCTCCTCTTCCGTCCACCGGACCTCCTACCGCTCCCATCTTTCCCTCCGGTGGCCTTGAGCATCTCATCAGCCGAACGTGATGCTGTTCCTGCTATGATGCTCCTGCTCCGTCGACTGCCCCCCCATCCACTAAGAGCCACTGCTGCAGCCAGGTATGCCCCCTAGTCTCAAATAGGCCTTTACCCTGCTCCAACAGCATGCTCACACTATCCATATTAGCTAGCTTTTCCCACTCCAATAAAAATACTGACTGACAGCTTCTGCTGTTCCCCCTTTAACTCCTTTCTCCCAAACACCTCCTCTTAGCAACCCTTTTTAGATACCTCTTTCCCTGGCCTATAGTGTGGTAGCTAACCCCTCCACTCAATTTTCTTCCTTCTGGGGTTCTATTTATTCTTTTCACTGATTTTCCTGTCCCCAGAACAAAAGAACCCCTGTTAACCAATCACAAACTAATATTCAGATATAGCACACACTCTGTTTTCACATGCACAGCCTGGGGTAGTCTGCACTCTTGTATTCCCTTAAGGAGGTTTAGCACTGATTCAACTTAATTACTATTGCAAAGAATGATTTGTATATTATGATTGTTGATGCAAAACTGATATTCCACCTTTTAAAAGCATGTGACACCATAGAATCTTAAGAAGGAAGGGAAAGTAAACAAAAGCTCACATACATTGCCTTAACGTATTAATCCAAGCCTCCCTGGGAGAAAGTCAAACAAGCACAATGTGTATATGTATTTTACAGCAAAGGCTGCAAAATAAATAATGAATGTATATTGCAATAATGTTTCACTTGCAAAAATTAAACATTTTATGCATTATTGAATTGTTAAGTTTAATGGTCCTTTAAACAGAACTCTATAAATCTGTAGAGAAATTAATTATGAAAGTGTCCATTTTAGTTGGGTTAAAAAAAGTATTACTGCAAAAATTTACTTCATTTACTCATCTCTTTTTTAAAAGTAGAAATGTGAGTAAAATTATTTATGAATCAAACAGTAAAATACATTTACAAATCAAAAATATTATTTGATATTTGTTAACATTGTCCTTTACTGGTTATGCTTCTGTTTTACAATTGTACAGCAATAAAAGGACTCACATTTAGTATCATTTAAACAACATACAACAGAAGCAGTCAGTACATTAACGTACAGAGTTTCAAACACAGACCTATGAGAATAGATAGTCAATTATCTCGGAAGAAACTGTGACCTGAACATATTTGAACATTTTATAATTTGCCCCAAGGGTTTCTAAAGTTCTCCCACAGAAAATTTCCTTGTAAATAATTTAACTTAACTGATTTACTATGGTGGAGATTTTAACATGAACAATTTTTAAAAGGTTGTGCCTGTCAAGAGCTCTTTAAATTAATTGGCTCTTTAACTTCTCTACAAATCAAATTAGATCCCATTTCAACTTCAATTCTCTATCGTATCAGATTCAATTAAAGATATTGGGTTTTATGACTGCAGTAAGGAACAACTAAAAAAAAAAATAGCACCCATTCAAAGTGTTTGATCCTGCAGAAAAACACCTGCTGGCATTAAAAATCTTTATGCAATTACTAATATTCAAGCTGTTTTCAAATTAACCTAATTTATTGGCATCTATTTATCAAGCCGTCAACCAAAAATACGCTGGAATTCCGCAGTGTATTTGTGGCGAGCCTGATTCCCCTTAGTTATAAAACCCTACAGACTGGCAAAAGTAGAATTTTGTGACGTAACATACAATCCACCAGACTCAGTCCGACACAGATCGATGCTTACGTCATTACAGATGTTCCCGAATGCAAATTTGGCACAATCTGACTACTTTTGCTAGTTATCAAATTTCTACCAGGTACGCTCGCCACTATTGCGGCCCAGCGTACCTGGTTTTCAATCCGCCACCCTGGAGGCATACCATAGGAGTCAATGGGAGTCTGAAAGCAGTGAAAGCTCATGTTTACACCTTACACCCTAACATGTACCCCAAGTCTAAACACCCCTAATCTGCCGCCCCCTATACCGTAGCCACCTACATTATACTTATTAACCCCTAATCTGCCGCCCCACCACCCCCGCCACCTACATTATACTTATTAACCTCTAATCTGCCGCCCCGACACAGCCGCCACCTACATTATACTTATTAACCCCTAATCTGCCGCCCAGCCACCACTGCCACCTACATTATACATATTAACCCCTAATCTGCCGCCCCAACACCGCCGCCACCTACATTATACTTATTAACCCCTAATATGCCGCCCCGCCACCGCCGCCACCTACATTATACTTATTAACCCCTAATCTGCCTCCCTGACACCACCGCCACCTACATTATACTTATTAACCCCTAATCTGCCGCCCAACACCGCCGTCACCTACATTATACTTATTAACCCCTAATCTGCTGCCCCATACACCGCCGCCACCTACATTATACTTATTAACCCATAATCTGCCTCCCCGCCACCGCCGCCACCTACATTATACTTATTAACCCCTAATCTGCCCCCCCTACACCGCCGCCACCTACATTATACTTTTTAACCCCTAATCTGCCCCCCTACACCGCCGCAACCTACATCATACTTATTAACCCCTAATCTGCCCCCCCTACACCACCGCCACCTACCTACATTTATTAACCCCTAATCTGCCGCCCCAACGTCGCTGCCACTATATTAAAATTATTAACCCCTAAACCTAAGTCTAACCCTAACACCCCCTAACTTAAATATAATTAAAATAAATCTAAATAAATATTCCTATCATTAACTAAATAATTCCTGATTGGAACAGCCAATAGAATGCAAGCTCATTCCTAATGGCTGATTGGATCAGCCAATAGGATTGAACTTCAATCCCATTGGCTGATTGCATCAGCCAATAGGATTTTTCCTACCATAATTCCGATTGACTGATAGAATTATATCAGCCAATCGGAATTGAAGGGACGCCATCTTGGATAATTAAAATAAATCTAAATAAATATTCCTATCATTAACTAAATAATTCCTGATTGGAACAGCCAATAGAATGCAAGCTCATTCCTAATGGCTGATTGCATCAGCCAATAGGATTTTTCCTACCATAATTCCGATTGACTGATAGAATTATATCAGCCAATCGGAACTGAAGGGACGCCATCTTGGATGACGTCACTTAAAGGAACTGTCATTGTTCAAGAAGACGTCGGATGAAGAGGATGCTCCGCGTCAGATGTCTAGAAGATAGAGCCGCTCTGCGCCGGATGGATGAAGATAGAAGATGCCGTCTGGATGAAGACTTCTGCCCATCTGGAGGACCACTTCTGCTGGTTTCGTTGAGGACTTCAGCCCGGTTGGGTGAAGACTTCTCACGGTAGGGTGATCTTCAAGGGGTTAGTGTTAGGTTTTTTTAAGGGGGGATTGGGTGGGTTTTAGAGTAGGGTTGGTTGTGTGGGTGGTGGTTTTTAATGTTGGGGGGTTTATGGGCTATTTGTAATTTAGTGTAGGGTAGGGCTTTTTTTTATTTTGGGGGGCTTTTTTTGTTAGGGGGATTAGATTAGGTGTAATTAGTTTAAAAATCTTATCATTTGTTTATTATTTCTGTAATTTCATGTTTGTTTTTATTTATAATTTAGATAATTGTATTTAATTGTATTTAATTGTAGTTAGTTTAGCGAATTAATTTAATTATAGTGTACTGTTAGGTGTAATTGTAACTTAGGTTAGGTTTTATTTTACAGGTATATTTGTATTAATTTTAACTAGGAAGTTATTAAATAGTTAATAACTATTGTACCTAGTTAAAATAAATACAAACTTGCCTGTAAAATAAAAATGAACCCTAAGATAGCTACAATGTAACTATTAGTAATATTGTAGCTAGCTTAGGGTTTATTTTACAGGTAAGTATTTAGTTTTAAATAGGAATATTTATTTAGATTTATTTTAATTATATTTTTTAGCGGGTGTTAGGGTTAGGGTTAGACTTAGGTTTAGGGGTTAATAAATTTAATATAGTGGCGGCGATGTTGGGGGCGGCAGATTAGGGGTTAATAAATGTAGGTAGGTGACGGCGGTGTAGGGGGGGCAGATTAGGGGTTAATAAATATAATGTAGGTGGCGGCGGTGTTGGGGCGGCAGATTAGGGGTCAATAAATATAATGTAGGTGGCGGCAGTGTAGGGGGGCAGATTAGGGGTTAATAAGGATAATATAGGTGGCGGCGGTGTAGGGGGTGGAAGTTTAGGGGTTAATAAGTATAATATATGTGGCGGAGGGCTCCGGGAGCGGAGGTTTAGTGGTTAAACACTTTATTTAGTTGCGGCGGGGTCCGTGAGCGGCGGTTTAGGGGTTTATACATTGATTAGAGTTGCGGTGGGCTCCGGGAGCGGCGGTTTAGGGGTTAAACACTTTATTTAGTTGTGGTGGGCTCCAGGTGCGGCGGTTTAGGGGTTAATACATTTATTAGAGTTGGGGTGGGCTCCGGGAGCGGTGGTATAGAGGGTAAAACAGTATAGTATAGTGTTGGTGTTTAGTGACAGGGTACCAATAAAGCTGGGAAAAAGCCGAAGAGCAGCGAGATCAATGACTGTTAGTTAACAACAGTCCGCTGCTCATCGCCCTGTACTTGGTGCGCAGCTTTTTGACAGCTTTTTTGGTAATTTTGGAGAATGTATTCAGGTCCGCGGCAGCAATGTTAGGCGAGCGTATTGGTGCCGTCGAATGCAAGTAAGTTGACGTCTTGATAAATAGATGCCATAGTATCTATGATAGGGAAAGGGTTAATGTCTCAGAAGGAAATAAATGATGTTTCCAAAGGTTAAATTATTGAAAATGTATCTTATCAAACCAATTTGCACAACAGTGAAATTGTCATAATGCATATGCAATATTCTGAATATCACTGCATTGTTTAAATCATTTAAAACTGCAAACAATCTGTGTAAGTGTGGAACAGCAAGTCAGATCCAGAGAATTGCACAAGTTAATGTGAAATTTGTATTCCCCATAAGCATCTTGCTTTAAGGAATCAGCTGCAATTTAGCTTGTAGCAATTACTGTAGGAAAACGACAAAATATATCAAAGCTTCAGAACTCCATGGTTCATATGAATTGGATAGACAGGCTTATCAAATCTATCGTCTATCATCTATTGCTTCTTTTCTCTCTCTCTCTCTCTCTCATTTTCTCTTTCTCTCTCAGTCTGTCTGTATGTCTATCTATCTATCTATCTATCTATCTATCTATCAATCAATCAATCAATCAATCAATCAATCATCTATCTCTCTCACTCTCTCTTGCTTTCTCTCTCTCTCTCTCTCTCTCTCTCTCTCTCTCTATCTATCTATCATCTTTCTCTCTTTCTCTCTTTCACTCTCTCTCTCTCTTTTGCGCTCTCTCTCTTTTGCTCTCTCTCTCTTTCACTCTCTCTCAGTCTATCTATCTATCTATCTATCTATCTATCTATCTTTCTCTTTCTTTCTTTCTTTCTTTCTTTCTTTCTTTCTCTCTCTCTTTCTCTCACACACTCTCTCTTTCTCTCTGTCTGTCTGTCTATCTATCTATCTATCTATCTATCTATCTATCTATCTATTGGTAGACTGATCTGTCAATCTATCTTTGTTTATATCCAGCAACCAATAACTGTCCACAAATGTGCAAGCTCACTTGGCCAATGCACAGACCAAAATTAAAACCTTTTCAATATGTGAATAAACACATTCGGTTTAAGATACAAAACAGTGAAAGCTGCTTTTGAACTATTGCAAGCATGCTTCCCACAATGTAAGAAATGGCGGCCATCAGACTCATGTTTTTTACATTCTCCTCCACTTCTTAGATGGTGTATTGAAATCACTCTGAACATGCTTGCTCAGGGTGATTGACAGTCCCCTTTATCATATGATTGGTCACACGAGAGTAGGAGGCGGCATTACACATTCAACTGAGTGTGTAATAATACACCCCGGCAGCGGACATACAGGGTCCAGTAACCATTCGATTAGAAGACATGAGGACAAGGTCTCAAGTTAAGAACCTAATCTGTGAAAAGGTTATGGAGATTAGGCGCTTAATCTGCAAAAAGGATAAAGGTGTGTATGGAAGTCGATAGCTAAATATGTAGAAAAAAACTAGACCTTTGACAGGATAAGTGAAAAAATTATTCTACAATTTATTTTCAAAATAAAAACATGATAATACCAAAATGAAATAAATCACAATCCCTAAGTGTTGCAACACTATATCGATCAATTCATAAAATTTCTAAAATTCAGATATACATTTGTTTCATACACCAATAAAAAGGTTTATCTGCTCTTTCGTTTTCTATACTTTGTTCAAAGATATTAGATAGAATGTATTCTTTTACTTCAACACAATTAATAATATTTGTCTCTATTCGATATTTTATATCTATATTTCATCAACTTCAAAATTCCAAATATGTAGCAAAAACTAACAAGTAGTTAAAACATTTTAAAACAATTTAAATGCAAAACTGATTATAAATGGTGTCATCACAATGGCTGTTTACTTGTATTGGTTGTAATTTTGCGTATCTAAAAAGTTCATCAAAGCACTTGTAAGTGTAATTGAAGGTAAATCACTGAGGGCTGTGTTCTTTATCCTTATATTTATGTTGTGATAAATTACGGTTTCACAGTCACCCCTTCGTATCCTCAGTGAGCTTAATTTGTGGAAATGGAATGTTCCAAACAGTGTTTAGGGGAGATTTTCTTACCCTCCCTTGTGAGCTGTTACTACTCACGGTTTCCCGGCGGTTCCTATGTGTCCTCAGTTTGACTCTCAGGCAAGGGGTTCCGGTAGGTGATTTCCCTTTGTGTTACCTTGTCACTGGTCCTTGTAGGAAGTGCTCTGAATACAGCACCAAACTTTAAACAATCCCTTTGTTTCTGTAACTTGCGCAAGATAGCTTTTCTGTTTGTAGTTTCTCAATCTCCTGCACTTAAGTACTTCTGTATGCAGGAAAAAAACAGGCTTTTCTTTCTTGGTGTTCACACAGATATCAACATGTTTCGCCAGCAACACAGGCCTTTGTACATGTGGACGATTCTTGCTAAATCATGAATGATGTATCTCTCCTATTAACATATCCCTTAAGGACCCCGGCTATTTTTACATTTCTGCAGTGTTTGTGTTTAGCTGTAATTTTCCTCTTACTCATTTACTGTACCCACACATATTATATACAGTTTTTCTCGCCATTAAATGGACTTTCAAAAGATACCATTATTTTCATCATAACTTATAATTTACTATAAATTTCTTTATAAAATATGATTTAAAAAAATGAAAAAAAAAAAACACTTTTTCTAACTTTGACCCCACAAAATCAACAGTTACACATCGACAACCACCAAAAAACACACATGCTAAATAGTTTCTAAATTTTGTCCTGAGTTTAGAAATACCCAATGTTTACATGTTCTTTGGGGTTTTTTTTTTTGCACTTTATAGGGCAATAAATACAAGTAGCACTTTGCTATTTCCAAACAATTTTATTTTTTCAAAATTAGCGAAAGTTACATTGTAATACTGATATCTGTCAGGAATCTCTGAATATCCCTTGACATGTATGTATTTTTTTTTTTAGTAGACAACCCAAAGTATTGATCTAGGTCAATTTTGGTATGTTTCATGCCACCATTTCACCGCCAAATGCGATCAAATAAAAAAGATTGTTCACTTTTTCACAAACTTTTTCACAAACTTTAGGTTTCTCACTAAAATTATTTACAAAGAGCTTGTGCAATTATGACACAAATGGTTGTAAATGCTTCCCTGGGATCCCCTTTGTTCAGAAATAGCAGACATATATGGCTTTGGCATTGCTTTTTGGTAACTAAATGCCGCTGCGCACCACACGTATATTATGCCCAGCAGTGAAGTATTAGGGAGCTTTTAGGTAGCTTGTAGGGTTAATTTTAGCATTAGTGTAGTGTAGTAGACTACCCAAAGTATTGATCTAGGCCCATTTTGGTATATTTCATGCCACCATTTCACCGCCAAATGCAATCAGATTTTTTTTTAATTTTTCACAATTTTAGGTTTCTCACTGAAATTATTTACAAACAGTTAGTGCAATCATGGAGCAAATGGTTGTAAATGCTTCTCTGGGATCCCCTTTGTTCAGAAATTGCAGACATATATGGCTTTGGCATTGCTTTTGAGTAATTAGAGGTCCGCTAAATGCCTCTGTGCACCACACGTGTATTATGCCCAGCAGTGAAGGGGTTAATTAGGTTATAGCACGCTTGTAGGTTAATTTTAGCTTTAGAGTAGAGATCAGCCTCCCACCTGACACATCCCACCCCCTGATCCCTCCCAAACAGCTATCTTCCCTCCCTCACCCCACAATTGTCCCTGCCATCTTAAGTACTGGCTGAAAGTCTGCCAGTACTAAAATAAAAGGCTTTTATATTGTTTTTTTTTATTATTGTTTTTTTTTTATATTTATTCTGTCTTTTAGGATCTCCCCTTAGCCCCCAACCTACTTGACCCCCCCCAAACAGCTCTCTAACCCTCCCTCCTCTATCTTACTGCCCGCCATCAGTTTTTCATATAATTCGTTAAAAAAAACAAAAAATTTTCTGTGGTGTAGCTTCCCCCCTTAATACCCTACCCCCCTTCCGGATCCCTTTCCAAACAATTTTTCCCCCTCCCTCTCCCTTTCCCCTCTCCCTCCTTTCCTTTAGTATAATGGCCGAGCGCGCGCACGCGCGCTCCCAAGACCCACCCCCCACCTCCTTTAGTGCTCACGGACACATTCTTAACAGGATCCGGAGCATGCACAGGCGATGGGCCGCCAACCCGCCTCCCTGCATTTTCTCCCACCCACCAACAATCGGCAACATCTCTTGCCGAAGCAGTAGTGGCCCTTTCTGTATCTACAACTCTGCCATTCTATTTCTGCAGTGCCCCACTCATGGGGCATGCAGAAATAGTGCAATCTTGCTATTTTGAGTGAGATCATGGCAGAGAGAAGCCCAGGACTGCAGTGACGTACAGGGTACGTCACTAGTCCTTAAGGGCATAACGACCAACATTAAATTATATCAATCTTTCTATCTAGCCCCACTTTTTGGAGATGGCAACTTAATACCAGTATGATCAGTTTAAAATCTTATAATAATTTACAATAATAACAATCAAGTTGGCCTTCAAAAGTTAAAATCGGGTTCTCAGGTTCATTTTCTCACATTAACTGCTCTATTTGGACAGTACATTTTTTATCTCTGTGAGAGATAAATTACTTTATCTGTTCAAGCATTTAGCTAATTTTACTTGTGACTATTTATACTCCCATAAAGGGGATACATTCTGGACTTTCTTTTTTTAACTAAATTTTTTTATTGAGGTTTTTATACATTGACAAAGAAAATAA